>NC_092051.1:150377261-150677261 GCF_003086295.3 Arachis hypogaea | reverse complement strand
CAACCACCTACTAATTTGAAAAATTCCATTTTAAAATCAAGCAGAAATAAACAAACTAGAAAGGCAGAAACTCTAAGAGAGGGAGAGAAGAAGAAGAAAGTCACCTTTGAGGCTCTGGAGCAAAAGCACACTCTCTCTGAAGCAGAAACAAGCGCACTGGGAATCGGCTTCAGCCTTCATGTTCACGAAGTCGTCAGGGAGTCAGGGTCTTAGAGGGATTCAAAAATTTTAATATAAAGGGGCCGAATTTTAGATAATTTTTTTTTCATTCCATGAAAATAATTAACATATAGTTATTAGAGTTAATTTTTCAAAAGATTTATTAATATATATATATATATATATATATATAATTCTTTTTTACAATTTTATTTTTAATATGATGGTTACATAAAAGAAATATAACAATATCAATAATACATTATAAAAATATAAAATACCAATAATTTATAGCGTGATTAGTTAAAAATTATCATATAAATTAAAATTAATTCTTTCAAAAAATTTCAAAATAAATTATAAATTATAAATTATTTGAAAGACACAGTACCCTTATAGAATACAAGATATAAGATATCTTTATAAAAAAATTTCTTTTAACAATGTAAATTTAGAAGAAAAATGAGTATTTTTTTACAAGAAAAGAATATCTAAAGTACATAATGTGATTATCAAAATATAACTACATACGTCATTATTAATATAATAATATAAATGTTAAATATGTTAATATAGAAAAACAAATGATTTTTTAAAATAAATATAGAGATTATTATATAAAAGCTAATTTGAAAAGTATAAAGACTTGAGGATATGATATTAAATTAGTTAACTGAAAAATATTAGTGAATTAAACAATTAAAACATAAATTCATCACATAATAAAAAATAATACAGATAAAACTACTAAATTACATAATATTTTTTTATTTTTTACGCACATATCTCACATAAAAATATAGTTTTTTTTTTAATTTTGGGAGACCAATGCCACTATTCGCCCCCTCAAGGTCCGTCCGAGGGTCTCACGTACCAAAATAAAGGCTTGGCTTATAGGGTCAACCCTTCTTTAATTTTTTTTGTAGGTTGAAATTATTTTAAAGGGCTGATATTATTCTTGAGCTTGATTGACATAAGAGTTTGATTCAACATCTAAAGAGCGAGCCACATAATCTATTTCAAACACACAAGGCTGGACAGAGGAGGCGGCCCATCTGACCATAGGTAGCGGCGCCGAAGATGGGGCCTCCGTGAAGAAAGAGCAGATGCTCGTATTCTGTTCTGTTA
The DNA here is from genome assembly GCF_003086295.3 of Arachis hypogaea. Taxonomy (NCBI): domain Eukaryota; kingdom Viridiplantae; phylum Streptophyta; class Magnoliopsida; order Fabales; family Fabaceae; genus Arachis; species Arachis hypogaea. The sequence goes on along the minus strand of NC_092051.1, from coordinate 150,675,974 downwards.
TGTCATGTTCCCTCAATTGTGGCCAAGCCACCACTACTCCTAGCGGCGGTATTCCTGGGATCGTGAAGTTAACACCCGAAAAGAGACTAAGCATCACGCACCAGCAGCAGCTGTTCGGGAGAAGACTGTTACTTAGATTATTTCTTTATCAATAATAAGCTTATCATTGTAATTATTTTTTAGTGAGAGTACATAAAGAGTACATAATATATAAAGTGTAATAACTCAAAAATATTTTTTAAGAAAATTATTCATTCTTTTCGAAGAATTTATTTTTCTCCTATTATTGATAAAGAAATAATTTAAGTAACACTCACCGTGATCCATACTAAAGACTTTTCCTTAGTTGTTAAGCTGTTAGCAATTCACACTATACGTACAAAGTACTTGCATTCAAATCCATGTGAAACTCACTAATTCTTATTTTCAATCTCAGAAATACATAAATACACTTTCTCTCAACTCTCAAATTCTCATTTTAGGTGATGAGGGTGAGATGAGAAATGCGAATAGAAAAGAGAATTTGAGAGTTGAGAGAAAGTGTAATTATGTATTTCTGAGATTGAAAATGAGAATTAGTGAGTTTCATGGATTTGAATGCAAGTACTTTGTACTTATAGTGTGAATTGCTAACAGCTTAACAACTAAGGAAAAGTCTTTAGTATGGATCACGGTGAGTGTTACCTAGATTATTTTTTTATCAATAATAAGTTTATTATTGTAATTATTTTTTTATCAATAATAGGAGTTTTTTTCATTGTTAAAGAGAATGAATAATTTCCTTAAAAAAATATTTATTGAGTTATTACACCTTATATACTATGTACTTTTTATGTACTCTCACTAAAAAATAATTACAATGATAAGTCTATTATTGATAAAGAAATAATTTAGATACCAGTGAATTTTGGAACACCTCTAACTTTGGCCACTAATAAGCTTGTACAACAAGGTTAAATTTGTGACTTCCAATTAAGTACATCTTGTCTTCATTACTGTAGGTTGTTAGCGTGGTAGACAGTGGCGGATCCACGGGGGACCTAAGGTGGCCATGGTCCCCCCAAAATTTTTTAAAAAAAATAGTAAATAGTAATAATTAATAATATTAAATTTTTTTATATATAATATTAAAAAAAATATAAGTTACAAAATTTTATAAATTAAAATAATTAAAAACTGCACTATGTATTGGATATTTGAATTATTGTTGTTCTTGTTAACAAATAGCTCATTCTAATAATTAATAAAAATGGTTCTATTATACTAGCCCAATCCCATACTATTAATTAAAGTAATTAAGTAACCCTAGTACATTTTTCAAATATTTATTTCAAACTATCATAGGCATAGCGTCACTTTTCTCTCTCTTTTAGTGATTCCCAAACTTTTGGTCTTCTACTCTTCTCATTTTAATTTTCTTTCCATACCAAAACAAGACATATGAAGAAAAACCATTGAAGAGAAGTGAACAACAAAATATTAACCATTGAATGCACAACAAAGATTCAAAGAGGTATATTTCAATTTTTTTAAGTTAATGACAATGTCAAGTATTATTTACATTATTTATTTAAAATAATTAATTTATTTTTTTTTATAATGGACAGTGTTCAAAGATTGAAGTGAGGACAAAACTCAATAGAATTATTTTTTTGTGAGACTTGGAACAAAAAATAATCAGGTAAATCAATAACTTTATTTTTGGTTATTATATATTTGTGTTTCTAAAATTATTTGTTATTGCTCAATAGGTTTAATATTTTTTTTAAGAAAATAATATATATGCAATTATTTTTGTTTTTTTTTTTGTTAGATAGTTCAAGTTAAGTTAAAAATGTCAAAGATGAAAACAATTCACTCATTTTTCAAGAGAAAAGAGAGAATATATGATGAACAAAATTCAGCTTCAGATTCTTTGAGTAATGTTCAAAATATTATTGAACAACCTGTGACACAACTTGTTGAGCAAGATATTCAACCCCCTGCTTCCAAAATAGCAAGGACTGAAATAGATCAAGTTAATATTGATACATTGATGCGTGATCCCGGAAAGCGTCCGCAAATTTGGAATTATCCTATCAATCAACAAGATGAAATTCGTAGAGCATACATAAAGTTTGGACCATAAAGTTTTAGTATGTAGTTGAACATTGACTTTTATATAATATAATTACTTTTTTGATATATATGCTACAAATTATATTTTGTTAATTTTTTGTTATATTTTATATTTAATTGGCCCCCTCTTATAAAATTTCTGGTTCCGCCACTGGTGGTAGAAACATAATAATGATGTAAGAAATTTTTAAAATTTTTTTGGCATGCGGTGAGCATTTCAAATTGAGCTAAGTGACATGTTTATTTGATTTTATTTTGGATATGAGAGACATGAGCATTAGGTTTTTTTGTTGGTAGCTGACATAGGGCATTTTTTGTTTTAGAATGCGTTATTTAATTGTTGTTAGATTGGAAAATTAAAATTGAAGGATTAAATGATTCAATACGACCATACCAAAAAAAATATTTTGATTAAATGATTTAAAATATTTAGATATGTAAATAAATAATTTACAGGTGTTAGTGATGAAAAAAGTTTTCATAAGATTATAAAAAGTTATATTGTTATTTACATGTTATAAATGACACATTAAAAAAGAGACTACTTATTAATTGAAAGTAATTTATATATTGCACATTTTAAATATTTCATAGATATTATGTATTATAAATAGTATTTTTTAAATTAATAAAACTTAAATTGAGAGAAAATACGATCAAAAACTAAATTTTAAATATAATCCACCAAGACATATTATTTGTGGATGAGTTGCTAATGATTATTGCATAGAAATTTAAATTTTTTATACTTATTTAAACACCAAATTAAGTTGGTTATGATTTGCTGCCAATGTTACATATAAATATTATTATTCTTTCACTTATATTTCAAATTTAAATTATTAGCCAAAAGTATTTGGAACCATAGATATTTGATATATTTAATGTAATAAAAAATTCATCATTATAAGAATTTTGATTTTTTAAATTTTGAATTCTTATTTGAAAAGATAAAATGTGAGAAAGAAAAGAAAAATGCACGAAAGTTTTTCTTGCCGTTTACATAAAAAAATTTTCTGTTCTCTTTCTTCGTTTTTTTCGTTTTCTATTGTTTCTGAAATTAAGTTCTGAAATCGTTTTGAAGATAATGGATGATTCAACTTCAGATTATCAGCTGAACCATAGTGAAGTGGACTTTGAATTTAAATCCAATGAAGTTTCTAAGGTGTGGTTTAATTTCAGTTAATAGTTGAATTTGAATTTGAATCCAGTTAGTAGTTTATAATTGTGTAGTTGAATAATGCATGAACTTTGACTGTGAAATTTGCTGTTCATTATTCCTTATTTGAATTGAATCTAATGTACTTATTCTAATGAATTTTCTGCATTTTATATCAGACGTTCAAGTGTAAATCAGGAATATTTGGGTGTATTTTAGGAAATTTTGGGTGTATTTACAGTTTATGACTTTTCATCTCACTGATGGTAAATTGTCTTATTCTTTTAGTTGAATTATTTTAGTTTCTGTTTAATGATGATTCGTGAATCTGATTTTTGTAATTTTTTATGATAGTTTTATAGTTCTATTTGCATGCTATAGTTTGTGCTTGTTTTAATATGGTGTATTTTGGGTGTATTTTGCAGCCCCTCTATGGTATTGATGAGCAGTTTGTTCTCCACATACAAGCGTTTTTCTCATACAAGTCTTCTCCTCCTTTTATTGTTTTGAATCCAATCAAGTGGCTGAGGTGTGGTTCAATTCAAAAGAAAAAAAATGTAGCATTAGAGAAAATATTTTTCTGTACAAAAATGCTATCTGTACACTAAAATCAACTACCAATGCATTTGTGTATAAATACATGTGAGGTTTAATTTATTTTCAATGTATATTTGTATTCCAGTATGTATTTTATACTGGTGGCTGACTTTGGTGGCTAATTTTAGTGTACACATAGCATAACTCATTTATGTATTTGCAGCAAATTTGGGTGTAAAACGAAGATATTTGGGTGTATTTTAAGAAATTTTGGGTGTATTTTTATTCTGATAAGTTCTGCATAATTTATAACTCTTTCTCTTTCTCCTCCTCATCTTCTGCTGTTTCTTTTTTTTTATCATCATCACCATCTTCTTCTTTTTGTTTATCTTCTCAAGGTTCTTCTTGTTTTACTCTCTTAACAAGAATAAAAAAAAATCGAATAAAAACAAAAAATCAAACAAAGAAGAAGAAGAAACACATAATGCTCCAAAATTATTTGAAAATGATGAACTTACATTCATTTAACTAAAAGAAAGAAAGAAATAAGGAAAAGAAGAAGAAAAAAAATACAGCATAAGAGATTTGTATTCCAGTATGTATTTTATGCTGGTGGCTTACTTTGGTGGCTGATTTTAGTGTACACATAGCATAACTTATTTCTGTATTTACAGCAAATTTGGGTATAAAACAAAGATATTTGGGTGTAACACGAAGATATTTGGGTGTATTTTAAGGAATTTTGGGTGTATTTTTATTCTGATAAGTTCTACATAATTCAGAACTGTTCCTCTTCCTCCTCCTCATCTTTTGCTGCTTTTTCTTTTTTTTTTCATCATCATCACCATGTTCTTCTTCTTTTTTTTCTTATTCATCTTTTTCTTTTTGTTTTACCTTCTCAAGTGTCTTCTTGTTTTACTCTCTTAACAAGAATAAAAATAAAAAATCAAAAAAAGAATAAGAAGAAACACATAATGCTGCAAAATTACTTGTAAGAGGATGAACTTATATTCATTTAACTAAAAGAAAGAAAGAAATAAGAAAAAGAAGAAGAAGAAAAAATGCAGCATTAGAGAAAATATTTTTCTGTACAAAAATGCTATTTGTACACTAAAATCAGCCACCAATGTATTTGTGTATAAATATATGTGCGCTTTAATTTATTTTCAATGTATTATTTGTATTCGAGTATGTATAATATTGATGGATGACTTTGGTTGTTGATTTTAGTGTACATGTAGCATAACTCATTTCTATATTTACAGCAAATTTGGGTGTAAAACGAAGATATTTGGGTGTATTTTTATTTTGATAAGTTTTGCATAATTCAGAATTCTTCATCTTTCTCCTCCTCATCTTCTGATGTTCTTTTTCATCTTCTTATTTCATATTCTCATAATTCTTTTTAGGAGGAAAAAATCAAATAAAGAAGAAAAAATACATAATGTTGCAAAATCAAAAGAAGAAGAATGAGAAGCACAATGATGACGATGAAACACGCGAAGAAAAAAGGAGGAGAAATACAAAGAAAAAAGAGAAGAAGAAGGAAGAAGAGGAAGAGGAGGAGAAACGCGAAGAAAACATGACAGTTATGATTTTCATCGAGAAAGAAGAAGAAGAGTCGTTCTTAATGGTGAAGGAGCGCTTTGAAAACGTGATGCGCGTGTTAGTACGCTTTTGTGAGTGAGCGTAACTTCTGTTTAATTTGGCCCAACTTATAAGACTTATAAGTACAAAGATTTGTATGTGTAGCAAACCTATTTAAAGAATAAATAAATAATGGAGCAAAACATTATATATATATATATTCTCCTATAATTAACAACCTAACTAACATTTAACTAATCTTCATCTAATTCTTCTAGGAACAAAACATGCTTAATTTTCTACCTTTTTGATATTTTTCATGTCGCTAATTTTTGCCATAAGAGTGGCATATTCCATAATATTGGTTCCATGGATCATATCACATCATTTCCGTGGACAAGGGGAAAAGGGGTCCACCCTACACCCTCATCAAAGAAGATAGTGACGAGATCCTCATGATGTATGCCGATGCTAAATCAGAAACCAATGTCATTATATCATTGTTTGTTTATGTGTTATTGATAGATTCTTTTAAAATAAAAATAATTTTTTTATTTTTTAACACGTTTGAAAATTTTTAAATAGTTCTCTAGAAGTTATAATTTATATTTTTTTAAAAGATATTTAAAAAAAATATTTTTATATAATAAATAAATTTTTTATATTATTATATTTAAATATAATTAATAAATAAAAATATTTTTTATATAAAATATTTAAATATAAAATTATTTTTATTTTTTAAAAGATTTTTAAAATAAATAATTTAAATATTTTTTTTAATTTACTCAAACAAATTTATTGTGTCATGACACCATGTTGACACGTAGTGCCGATCTACCATAGGTGGTCTCCAATGTATAGGGAAACGTTGTGTGTTGGCATGAGACCAAACCAAAGTTGGTTTCTTCGGACCATGAAATGATCAAAGAGATGTGCTTGAAATCATGTGGTGGATGGAGGATTTGATGTTGTTGAGTTGAATCATCCATATGTTTTGTGGTAGGGTTATGATAAAATAAAAATATATTATATCTCTAAATTATTCGTCTAAATTTTAATATTAGAAAAATTATTCTCATACCTAATAAAATGAATATTCGATATATTTATTGTTTATATTATTTAATATTTTTATTGTCTATTTATACTTTTTCTTTGTGGTATAAGAGGTTAAATATGTCAATGAGCTTTTAACATAACAATAGCAAATTAAGCTTTTAAGATGGAGCGAGTTAATTGTATTAATAGTCAAATTCAAAGGATCATTCATTCTTTAAATTAGTATTTAAATAATTTTTTAGTCATATTATTCTTGAAAGATAAAAGACAAAAATTCACCAGTCGACTTCATATGAAGTTGTTTTTGGATGGCTGATATATATTACTATTTGGTTTTAAGAAAACCGATTTATTTTATATAATGATTTAATTAAAATTTTAATTTAAATTAGACCAAACAATTATTTTTACTCACCTCTTTTTTGTTATGCTTTTGAAATTCGTTCTCTTCTAATTTTTTAGAATTAATATCAAACTTTCAATTATGTATGTTCGTCTTATTTGTATTTTTTAATCAAATTTATTATTTCAAATGTATTTTTTAATTTATACTTTTATTTACTTCTCTATTAATGATGAAAATCATTTAACAATCACGTTACTGTTTATATCATCACACCATTTGAAGTTTTTGGGATGCCATTACTTTCCATATTCAAATTATTATAGAAGAACAAATCAAATTCATCGTTTAGGAATTTAGGGATAACACACAGAAAAAAATAAAACTTTTTTAGAGGCAGTTATTTGATTTATCTAAATCGATTTTTTTAATTAAATCATTTGTATAAAATAAACCGATTTTTTTTAATCAAATGATAACTCGTGTCAGCCATCCAGAAATAACTTTATGTGAAGTCGACTGTAGGTGAATTTCTACTAAGATAAAACTTAAGTCAACTTGGTCCATCCATTAGTTAAATAATGACATGTCACGTTAAGTACCACGTAGCATGATGACGTGATAGGTTAATATTATATGTCACAAGATAATTGGTTGACGTGTCAGGTCAGTGACATCTAACACGTCACGTGTCACTTGATATATAAAAAGTTATTTATAATCAAAATAGTCCTTAAAAGTTCAGTTATAAATAATTTTCATCCCTAAAATTTTAAAAATTAATCAAATTAGTCCTTATATAATTTTTTTATTTTTTTCTCCATAATATTAAATTTAAAATATTTTTTATAGTACTAATTTTAATATTATTTTTTAAACCTTAATACATAAAATTATCTTTGCCAAAAATAATAAAAATAATTAAATTATTATGAAGTTATTTTGTCATTTATATTTTAAAATTTTATATTTTCAAATGGTAATTTTTTTATAATAAACTTTTTTTATTTAAATGAGTTTATCACATTATTGTTGATTATATATTTAAAAATTTAATATTTTAAATCTCACTAAATAATATAATAGTTATTTTAAAATTTGAATCTCTTAAATTTTTTAAAATTATAATTTTTATGATTGTTTAATTTATATGATAGAACTTAATAATTGAAAAATTGATTTGTGGGATCACTTGTTGGCTCTTAATATTTTAATATTTATTTTAAATAACTACTATATTTATTTAGTGAGATCTAAAAGATTAAAATATTTAAAATAACTACTATATTTATTTAGTGAAATCTAAAATAATCTTTTGGATTTCACTAAATATAGTAGTTATTATAAAAAAAATTATATTAAAATATTAAGATTCAACAAGTGATCCCACAAATCAATTTTTCAATTATTGAGTTTTACCATATAAATTAAATAATAATAAAAATTATAATTTTAAAAAGTTTAAAAGATTTAAATTTTAAAATAACTACTATATTATATAGTGAGATGTAAAATGTTAAATTTTTAAATATATAATCAACAATAATTTGATAAACTCGTTTATATAAAAAAATTCAGTATAAAAAAATTTACAATATGAAAATATAAAATTTTAAAATATAAATGACAAAATAATTTTATAATAATTTAATTATTTTTATTATTTTATATAAAAAAGTTTGTTTATTAATGTCTAAACCATAATACTAAAATTAGTAGTACAAAAAATTATTTTAAATTTAATATTATGGAAAAAAAATTATATAAGAACTAATTTGATTAATTTTAAAAATTTTAGAGATGAAAATGACTCACGTCTAAACTTTCAGGGATTATTTTGATTATAAATAATCTTTTTACACGTTAAGTGATACGCGGCGTGTTAAGTGTCACTTATCTGACACGTCGACCAATCATTTTGTGACACGTGGTATTAACCTACCACATCATTATGCTACGTGTTACTTAACGTGACACGTCATCATCTAACTAACGAAAGGATCAATTTGACTTTTGTTTTATCTTTTAAGAACTAATATGATTAAAAAAAGTAAAATGTACTTTTTGTCCTTGAAGTTTGGTAAAAGTTTCAAAAATACCCCTAAATTTTATTTTGTTTCAGAAGTTTTTGATTTGCATCAAATATACACTCAACGGCTAAATTTTCAAAAAAATTAAGAGCAATCCAATAATGCATGAAAATAATGCTTGATTTGCTTGTGTTGAGGGTTGTTCTTATGAAATTGTTGTTGAATTAGTCTTAATTTTTTTGTAAAATTAGCCGTCAGATGTATATTTGATGCAAATTGAAAATTTAGGGGACAAAATTGAAACAAAATAAAATTTAGTGGTATTTTTTAAATTTTTGTCAAATTTTAGGGATAAAAAGTATACTTTAACCTTAAAAAAATTATTTGATAACTAATTTAAAGAATAGATAATTTTTTAGGGATGAATTTGACTATTAACCCTTAATATAATGAAAAAAGATATTCTAAAATAACAATGTTAGTAAAGTGTTAAAGTGATGCTTTAATTATCTTTGAATTTGTAATATTTATTATCTGTGAGTCCACTATCTTAATTCAATGGTAATTAATAATTAATGGTATACTTTTATCTCTAAAGTGACAATACAACTTTAGAAAATCCAAATTTTAATATAATATGTGTTCCTTAATTTTGTTCTATTGGATATGTGTTTAATTAGGTATTGACTTATGAGTTTGACTTAAATGTTCAATTTAATATTTGTTAGGAACTAATTTAAGTATTTATTTTTTCTTATTTTGGTAAGTAGTTAATAAAGAAAAATTGATAATTATAATGGTATAAAAGTTATTATTATTGTTATTTTATAAGTTTGTTTGGGTGAATTTTAAGAAAAGATATTCTTTGAATTATTTTTTAAAAATATCTTTTAAAAAAATAAAAATAATTTTATATTTGTATATATTATAAAAATTTTTTATTTATCAATTATGTTTAGATATAATAATATAAAAATATTTTTATTTATTTATTATGTAAAAATATATTTTTTTAAAATTTTTTTAAAAATATTATAAATTATAACTTTTTAAAAAATTTTTTTAATACTTTTATTTTTGTTACTAAAAATTTATTAAACACATTAAAAAAATAAAAAAATATTTTTTATTAATTTAATAACACTCAAACAAATATTATATTTATATTAATTGATAAATATTTAATTAATATCATCAACACTTGTTAGGAGAGAGAAATAAATATCCTATCTTCTGCTTTTAAAATAATGGTGTAACATCCTGAGATTATTAAATTAAACACAATCATTTAACTCAAATACTCACCGCCTAAAAAGGTTAGTATGTACTTAGCATTTTCGAATTATATAATTCGAAATGGATTTTTTTAAAAAAAATTGAAAACGTATCGAATAACAAACTATATAATCTTCATAAAAATGGAAAGGAAAGAAACTATAAGAAAATGAATGATCTTCGTTAAATTAAAATAGTAGTTTGGTTGTTTTTGGTAACTACCATAAAAGAAAAAGATAAAACTACTATTAGTATTATCAGAACTTGGAAAACAAAATCAGGGCCAGCAGAAAATTCGGGATTTTTTTTCTTTTACATATAATTTTATTTTCTATTTTCTATTATTCGCATATCTTTTTTAAATTTTAAAATTTTATCTATTTATTTTCACTCTTTCCCGAACATAGTTGTGGCTGTCACAAGCTCCTTCTCTCAAGCGGGAAAATTCAGAGTCTCTCTCTCTCTGACTCACACACCTAACTTCATCAAGATTCAATTTTGACGCTTACCCTCTTTTTCTTTCCTTATATATAGTATTTTAGCACTAAACTCTTTTCCTCTCTTTCAACCTTTATTGGCTAGGGTTTTTCCACGGTTCCCTTTCTCCCCCAATTTCCAGCACCGACTGTAAGAATCTTAATCACTCTTTATCCCTTTTAATTCAATATTGATTTTTAATGGAATTGAGTTTTATTTTAGTTACAAGCACGGTTTTTATTGGATTTTGGAATGAACTCAGCTATGGATTGATTTTATTTGATTTTCTGTTTAATCTTTAGGTCTTTGAATAATTGGGAAGGGATTTAAGTTCTGCGTTTCAAGCGTTGATGTGCTGGGAGTTATGAGATTGTGTTTTGCTTGTGGTGAAGGGAACCATTCTTTTGAACCTGAATACTTGTGTTTGTAAGATGCCATCCAATAATTACTTTTCAAAGCTAAGTTCAATTGTGCAGAAGAAGGGTGGAATCAAGTGCTGTTCTGAGGTTCTGATTGGGCAAGGGAGATTGTGGTTTGGTTTGGATTCAAGGCTTTTCCATTCTATGAATTTCTCATCCTGTATGGACCTTAACCGAATTGGTGGTGTTGGATTGACTTCAAGCTCAGAACTAGGAAGGAGAACCTTGTCTGTAGCCGACACGTTGTCACGTACAGTTTCGACTCCATCCATATCAGGGCCTTCATTTCAGGTCTGTGGATACCACATTGGCCGTTCACTTTCTAGACCTGAGCAGTTCTCGACCGCCACGAAACCTCAGAGTAAAACTATGGCTATTCCCTTGCCCAGAGCTATGTTTGGAGAATGCTATTTAGATAACCCAAATTTGAAGTGTGGTTGCCCATCACCGTCGATAAAGAATAGGAGTAATATCGGTTTAAGCAAGAGTTTGGCCAATGGGAAAAAAGTCATCATGAGTTTGGAAAATAATCATCGGCCAGATAATTCTGTGATTTATGGATATTTTGTTTACAGTGCTGCAAAGACATGGTTCAGTTCTCATGCTTACACAGAGCCTTGGTCTAAAGGTTTTCATAGCTCGCTGGCATCATCTTCCTCGGTTGGGCCTGCTCATGATGTACATTTTGACTCCTCCTGGGAAGAGCAGCTAGCAAATTCTGCAGAGTCAGCTGAACAGTAAGTTGTTTGCTTTATTATTCATTAGTATAATAATAAAACATATAATGCGTGTGAAGCAATATAATTCTATCCAAAGAGTGATTATGTCTGTATAAGGATCAAAGAGTGAAAGTTTTGATGATGCATATTTGATTAGTGTTATTTTTATAATATGTAGCAGTTATGGTTTGATACCATGTTTACATAATAAGGCTCAAGATGCTTATTTAACCTTAAAATTTAAAGCACTGAATAGCGAGATTTGTTTCTCTAAGAACCATGAAAATATTTAGTTGGATTTTGATCTGCAACTATGAATCTACTTACATGATAAGGAATCCTACCTTGTAATCATTCCTTGCTGGTTATCTTGATAGGTTTTCCATATCAAGTGGTGAAAAATATATTCCGGATTTATAATATTAATTGCTAATATATCATGATTGGATGCTGACTGCAGGAAAAACCCTGTGTGCCAAAACCTCAAGTTAGTATCAGGATCATGCTACTTGCCTCATCCCGATAAAGAAGAAACTGGTGGAGAAGATGCCCATTTTATATGTTCACAGGAACATGCAATTGGTGTGGCCGATGGTGTTGGTGGCTGGGCAGAGAGTGGTGTTAATGCTGGATTTTACTCTCGTGAACTCATGTCCCATTCGGTAGATGCTATTCAGGAGGAGCCTAAAGGCTCAATTGACCCTGCTAGGGTGCTGGAGAAAGCACACTCAATTACAAAAGCTATGGGTTCCTCTACAGCATGCATCATCGCACTTACTGACCAGGTTACCTTCATGTTCATGCTGTACTTTTTGAATTTGGAACAATACAAGTGCTTCAATTCTGTTTCGTTGACTTATATTGCTCTAAACATCGGAAAATGCTAATAGATTATTAATGGTGCTACCTTTGATCATTATTAAAGACTAGATCTTCCTAACAATTAAGAAAAGTTTAAAAGGAAGGTTCTAATTTAATTTTCTAAATATAATTTGTTTGGCATTAGACTCTGCATAGCATGAGATGACGTATATGAAGCTCAATTAACAAAGATGGTGCTAACTTGTTTGTACTTTTGATTTGGAACTCTCAAAAAGGAAGTTTCTGATAATTGTTCTGGGACTTTGCCATCCCTTCTGCTTTACTTGGTATTTTATCCTTCATTCTTTCATCACCATATATTCATGTGTTACATTTGTGTCACAGGGTCTTAATGCTATTAATGTGGGAGATAGTGGGTTTATGGTGATCCGTGATGGGTGCACTGTATTCCGATCCCCTGTGCAGCAACATGGCTTCAATTTCACCTATCAGCTTGGTACTAATGGTGATTTACCTAGTTCTGGTCAGGTATGTTTCTGTGGTGGACTTGACACTTTCGAGTTGGGACAACTTTTGTTGGTGAAATATCATTTCATTCTCTCTTCGTGGATTAAATTAGTTCCAATGCCTTTCTTTGAATGATGTGTTCAATTTGGATTGTACTTTTGCAATTTTCACAACTTATAAGACAATATATCACTGCCGTTTTCTTCCTATAAACTTGTACTCTTAAGATTTTAAATTTTTGGTTGGTGCTCTATATTTTTAAGTATTTGCTGTGGTAATCCGCAAATTGAATTAAAATCTTTCAGCTTTTTCTGTGTTCTGTTATTTGTAGAATACTTATATGGTTTGACTTGATCTTAGGTTTTCACAATTGCTGTTGCTCCTGGAGATGTCATAGTCGCCGGTACAGATGGTCTGTTCGATAACTTATACAACAACGAGATTACGGCGGTCGTGGTTCACGCTGTAAGAGCTGGGTTTGGTCCGCAGGTGACAGCCCAGAAGATAGCTGCGTTGGCGCGTCAACGAGCATTAGACAAAAACAGGCAGACCCCTTTCTCGACTGCGGCTCAAGATGCCGGAATTCGTTACTATGGCGGCAAGCTTGATGATACTACAGTTGTAGTTTCATATATTACTGGCACAAAGAATGCATAAATTTTCATTTTGATGTGTCCCCCTTCCCTTTATAGGCTGTATATACTAGCCATTTTGTCCTGGTGGTGACTTAATTGTGATTATAGGATTGTAGTTAGAATTTAGAGACATATCGTAGTGAAGTTCTGTTGAGATACTCCCATTGAATTTGAAGTTTCTATTGGTTCTATTTATTATCCCAAGTTTTAATAATTGCTTCAGTGTGAGAACTGAAAAAAGATTATTATGTAGCTCCAATTTGAGAGTGAAAGTAATTTTTGATTTTGGTGGATGATTTTCTGAATCTACTTTAATTTGTTGAGTTAGTTTGTGATACTTAGAGTACCCTTAGATATGCATGCATGCATGCTTGCTTAGGCAATTTATTATCATTTGTATTATAGTACTGTTTTATTAAAGAAACTCAAATTCTTTTTGAAATTCTTCGTTCTCACGTTAATAGTAAAAATCAATCTCAAAATTTGTACTAATACTAATACTAATTATTTTTTTATATTTTATTTTGTATATGAATTAATACTAGCTAATAAATATGAAAGATAATTTAATGTTGTTAGAGAAAAATTCAGTTAACTTTATATGAAGTTGATAGTTAAGGGTTATTAAATAATAATTTAGTCAAACTCATTAAATTATTTAATGATTTTTATCTATCAATTTCACATATGGTTAAATATTAAGAGGCTATTAGAATTTATTATTTTTTATTATTACTCATTATTTAGCTATCAATTCAATTTTTTTAATATAATTTTTTTAGTCTAATAATTTAATAATATATTTTATTCTATACTTTTTAATATTAATGACTAATCGATGGCTAAAAACAATAAATTCGGATGGTTTTTTAGCATTTTTCTTCTAACCTACAGTGATTAGTGAGGGTGTAATTAGTAATTAATTATGTTGTATAAAAAAAAAGTAAAAAGAGAATGAAGTTGGCAACTAGCAGTGAGTAGTGAAGTGGCTGCAAGAGAACAAAGATTCCCACTCTACTCTCTTCTTCTCTCAGCTCAAAAAGCCAAAACCATTAAAATAATAACCAATAAATAATAAATAAAATCCTTTTGTTTTTTTTAATTATTATTTTCCGTCAATTTTAATGTGAAAAACACGAAGAAGAAGAAGGTTCCTCTTCAATGGCGGGTCGAAGAGACGCGTTGCTGAGCAAAGACAAAGCCCACTCCTCCCTCTTCTTCAGATCTCCGATCGCCGCCGCCGTCCTCGTCGGCGTTATCGTCGGCTGCGTCTTCGCATTCCTCTTTCCGCATGGCCTCTTCTTCGGTCCTCATCATCGCAAACTCAAAACTCGAATTTCACATCCTCAGGTTGTTTTCTTTTTTCTTTTTTCTTTTTCCTCTCTCTCTGTTTTTTATTTAAATTATAATCTACTATAATTGATTAGAACTTGCACTTAACTTTGATTTGTCTGTGATCACTGTTTCCTTCAATCTTAAGTATATGTTTTCTCTAGCTTCAATATTTGAGCAGCAAAAAATAGAATTTTGTAAATTTAGGGTTTGGTTTGGTTCAGTTCAAATCACTGTAAGGTTTTGAATTCAGAATGAGCTGAATGAAATTGGCACTGTGTTGATGTATTGTTACTATTAGTATTTAATTTCCTTAGGGGATAATTTTTTCGGAAACTGAATATTTTGGAGGCTAAAATTGTGGTTTATTTATTACTATTGTATATTTTTATGCTGTATTTTGATCATTATCAGTGTTGATCTATTGCACTTGGCACTTAAAATTCAAATGCTATGATTCTGTGTTGTTTGGTTTAGCATAGTTCTTTAATGTCTGATGATGGCTCTTGCTTTTGCTATTCGTTTGTAAGATGGTTTCGTCTGTGGCGTGTGTATTGCCGGAACAAGTTAATGTGCTGAAAACCGATATTCTGGCTGCGAGGGAGAAGAATTCTGAGCTCAAGAAACAGGTCAGGAGTCTAATGGAGAAGCTGCGGATGGCGGAGCAAGGAAAGGGTCATGCACTGGAGCAGGTTGTTGTGCTAGGTGAGAAGCACAAGGCTGGGCCTTTTGGCACTGTCAAGGGTCTCAGGACAAATCCAACCGTGGCTCCGGACGAATCGGTGAATCCAAGATTGGCAGAGATCTTGAAGGATGTTGCTATTTATAAAGAACTTATAGTTTGCCTTGCAACCTACAATGTGAAGGAAATGTTGGAGCTCTGGTTTACCAACATCAAGAAGGTTGGCATACCTAATTATTTAGTAGTTGCCTTAGACAGTGAAACCGAAGAATTCTGCAAATTGAATGATGTTCCGGTATATAGAAGAGATCCGGATAAATATGTTGATTCAGTCGCCAAGGCAGGTAATAACCATGCTGTCTCTGGACTGAAATTTCGTATTCTAAGAGAATTTTTGCAGCTGGGTTATGGTGTTATTCTCTCGGATGTTGATATTGTATACTTGCAGAACCCATTTGATCATCTTTATAGAGATTCAGATGTGGAATCAATGTCTGATGGCCACAATAACATGACAGCCTACGGTTATAATGATGTCTTCGATGAACCTTCGATGGGTTGGGCGAGGTATGCTCATACGATGAGAATATGGGTTTACAACTCTGGTTTCTTTTACATAAGGCCTACTATTCCATCAATCGAGCTCCTAGATCGTGTCGCTACCCGGCTTTCCCTGGATCCAAAAGCATGGGACCAGGCCGTTTTCAACGAAGAGCTCTTTTTCCCTTCGCATCCTGGTTATGATGGAGTTTATGCAGCCAAAAGAACAATGGATATGTACCTTTTTATGAACAGCAAGGTTCTGTTCAAGACAGTTAGGAAAAACAATTCACTTAAGAAGTTGAAGCCGGTGATTGTACATATTAACTACCATCCTGATAAGTTCGAAAGAATGAAGGCAGTGGTTGATTTCTATGTCAATGGAAAACAAGATGCGCTGGATAATTTCCCAGATGGTTCTGAGTGGTAAAAAATATATTTGGGGGGGGGGGGGGGGTAGTGATACAGTTACACATAGGGAATCATTTTACTTCACCTACCAAGATCAGTTTTATCTCCATGAGTGCGTTGGTTTCAGTTTTACTCATTGGAATGTTAATTCAATAGATTTATTGTAGTCTATACACTTGGGTAGTTCCCATTAAGGAGAGAAACTAACTGTAAGAAATTAAGAATGCTTTTGGGGTATGAAATAGAATGGGAGAAGATGATTTCGATAGTAGTATGCAGAAAAGGACAAAAACTGAAGACTTACATACCGTTGTTTTTATGTGAAGTTAATAGTTAACAATCGTTAGATAATTTAGTCAAATTTATCAAATCGTCTAATTATTTTTAAATATCAATTTCACATGAAGATAAGTACAAGTAAGTTCTCGTCTACAAAAAAACCTCATGTGAAAAGTAAACGGGATTTAACTAGTGATTCTGTTGGCTATTAACTTATAGATACTATAATGTTTATGGTTAGAGAAGTAAAAAGAATATTACAGTCACAAAAAATAACTATTATGTTTTTTTAAAATAATTATTTACATAATGAACAAAAAAAATAACTAATTTTATTAAGATAATATTACATAATTATATGCACATGTGAAACTTTCTTAGCTTGTGAATAAAAATTAAATCTATTTTAAAATATGTTCACCAAAATCAATTATTTCAATACAAATTTTATTGTAGAGCCAATGTTTTTTAGAAGGAAAAAAAAGGAAGAGAATTTTAATACAAATTTAATGCGTGTTTCAAGAATATCCACAATCTAAATGATGCTTTTATCGGTTATTTGTATAACAAGTTTATTGCTATATTATTATTAATCCTTGCACTCTTAAAAATATCACTATCCGAATTGAATTTGATGTCTCCTAAATTAATTATGAATGTTATGTTTCGGAAGCATAAGCTGCAAACTCTGTTCCGCATGACATGCACCTGGTTTTCTGAGGAAAAAAAAAAAAAAAACAGAATTATTCATTACTCATTCTATAAGAAAAGCAATAATGAACACGAATTCAATATAATTATTTATTTTCGTCCATTGGGGTTATTTTATTTCTTTACTCTAGTGTTTCAAAAAAACAAAAAAGATATAATTAATTACTTAATCCCTTACATTATGATTGTCATTGTCTAGACATTTTCTTATATTTTTCCAAGAGCAATAATGCGAGTATTGGCTATGAGCACATTTAAGTTGGTATTTATTTTAGATACTTATTGTTCTTGCCTGATTACAGCCGAACTATAAATCGTCCCCGAGTAAAGGTAGGCCGAGTTTATTCTCGAGTTGTATTACTCCACCACCAGCCAGCAGAACCAAAAGGAAGAGGGGGGAAGTACCTGCAAAAGTACTCCGACGCTCAAGTCAGTTTAGAAGAGTTATTCTTAGAAGTTAACGGGTCAAGAAAGGTCTACCTTTACCGATTCTTCCTGATTGCTTTTTATAACCGAGATACTGTAACAGTCATATTTCTTAGTTTACCGTTTAAGGCGTAACCGATGTAACTGATTATAAGGTTGTTTATTGCCATAAACTCGGCATAGGGGATTCGTCGGTTATCAAGATGTTCGCCGAGCTATAAATCGTAACCGATGTATAACGGTCGTATCACAGCCCCCAAGCTTAGCCTGGACGTAGATAGGGCAGGTTGAGCTTTGAATTTTGATTTGACCGAGTTATAGCTCGGCGTAAGGAGCCCCCAGTTCAACTTGACATATCGAGTGGGGTGCATTTATTATAGCATAGGAAAAGTTACCTGAACAGTTAATGATGATGCCTGTCTTTTCAATGCAGGTGCAAGTTCCAAAGTGACATTTATGCCATTAAAAGTGGGTTTGGACGGACGGTCAGGATTTAAACTTTGGAAATGAAACATTTTCTTAAAAGAGTGGCTAGGAAGTGATGTTGAGTTACTTTCGTGTGAGAGTTTTAGTCTCTTTGTCTTCTAAAGGCGGTTTTAAACTATGAGTAAAAGAGGTTAGAACTTCTGCTTTCTCTCTTCTCTTCATTTCGTCTTTTCTCCGTCTGATAAGTAAAATGGGTGATTCGAAAGTAAAGCTACTGCCTAAGGTGGAAGATGATGGGTCATATGGTTGGGTTGGTGAGGATGTGAAAATTAGGGCCTCTTTGTTCTTTGATGAAGAAAGTGTTAGAGCAATATCTTTAGAGAAAGTAACGAGGCCCGGTTTTCACATCGAACTGATTCCGTGTAACCGTGTGGATAGGGTTTATCACAGAAGAAACGATTTTGAAAGTTTTTATTTGTATAGTTGTATCCTTGAGGAGTTGTTTGTGAAATTGCCGTTTTCAAAGTTTGAATGTAGTGTGTTGAAGCAGATGAACTGTGCTCCGTCCCAGGTTCATCCTAACGGATGGGCTTTTATAAAGTGTTTTGAGGTATTAATGGAGTTCCTAGGTATTGAACCTGAGGTAGAGCTTTTTTTCTCACTCTTTCAAGCAAAAGGCGTTTGGAAAGGTGTCTGGGTAAATTTGAACAGTACACCCGGATTTGCTGTTTTTAAATTATACAAATCCTCTTTCAAAGACTTTAAAGAGATGTTCTTTAAGGTGAGATCGGTGGAGAAGGAATTCCCGTTCTACTTGGACGAGAATCTCGGCGAACAGTTTCCTCTTTTCTGGTGTTGTCATCCTAATCATATTTTGGGTCCTGAATTAATTTCGCCGCGGAATGAATGTATTATCAATTTTTTAATGGAAATGGTTGATTTGGGCGGTTTGATATCTGTCTCTAACTTGTTGCCTTGGGAGGAAAATAGGGCTTCGGTGGTGGAATATTTGGGTAAGGGTTTGTTGATCATATGTTCCGTGCTAAATTCTGATTTCTAAGAGTTTTGTTTTGTTGTTTTCAGGTGGTAGATATCCTAGGGTTTCAGCGTCGAGTATGAGGGCTCGTTTTAAGTTAAAAAACTTTGAAGGTTCTTCCTCTAACCCGGAGAAAGTGGAAGGGGAGGTTGAGGTGAATCAACCGATTCCGAGAAAGAAAGGTATCGTATTTAAGAAGAGAAAGTCGGAAAACTTGGAGGAGGGGAAGAAGATGGTTGAGCTTGACGAATTGGCGAATTTTATCGTGAAGCAAGAGAAGCTCCACTCGTTTGAGGAAAAAGGTGATGGTTCGTCACTGTGGGACAAGAATTTTCCTTTTAATGTGGTGGCGGACGAAGTTGTGCAGTCTGCTTCTGATATTACTCGTATTGATGAAGTAGGCAATCTTGGAATAGACCAATTCATGCAGGTCTGCTGTGTTGTAAAATATACATATTCTTTTTTAAGCAATTAATTGGTTTTGCAATAACGCAGGTTTTGGGTTTTCGGCTAGCCAGCATTGGTCGGAGCCAGGAAAAGAGACATAGAAAAATGTTACAGTGTGCATCTGAGAGCACCGAGTTAAAAGGTCAGCTTGAGACGAAAGAGAATATGCTTGCCGAGCTTGAGAAGGAGTTAGCTGCTGTGAAAGAGAAATTGAAGGTTGAGAAGGAGAAGCATCAAAGTGTTTCTGAGGCTTTAGAGAAGAAGAAGGGTGAATTGACTTCTATGAGTGAACAAATCGTTGAGGTTACGATGAAATTGAAGCAAATGGAATCTAGTCGGCAGACTGATGTCCTAGATGCTTTTGCAGAAGGTTTTGAGCGTGCGGTAATTCAGGCTAAGTTTTTGTTTCCTGGCAGCAATTTTACTGCCATGGATCCGAGTAAAGTAGTTCGGAATGGTAAGTTAGTTGACGATGAAGATGAAGCTGAAGAGGGGGACGATAATTTGGCTGACTAAGATATTAGGCTGTATTTTGGGTTATCTTTTTGTTTGTTTTAAATTGGAATGATGTTATTCCTGTAAGAACTGTTTGTTTCCTGTTTGATGACTTACATACGGTTGTTTTGGCCATTATGGTTTTGGCGTTGCTTATTTTGTTATCTGATATGTCTGTTGGATTAGGACGTGGTTAATCCTAATTTTATTTGTTCCCGTTTGAGGGTCTGATTAATTTGACAAGCTGATTGATGCTTTATCAGCAGCGGTTTGCGCATGAGTTATCAATGCGACTTAAGGTTTGGCCGATGATATATAGATGTCTGGATTGCCAGATTTTAAATGGGAGACAATGTATATGAAATATATAGAGTTGTATATAGATATTGTAAAACAAATTTTATTCAGTGCAGTACCTTTACATTTGAGATAGGTAAGCTAGCCTCGTTAAAACCTTCTTGAGCAAAACCATATATGGAAAAATCTCAAGTTAGGAAAAAGAGTACTAGCGTGCTGCACCTTGTTAGCTGTAGTATTTCTTCAATGAGGTAACATTCCAAGTGCTAGGAAGTGTTGTTCCATCTAATTCCTCTAGCTGATAGGCGCCTTTACCGATCACTTGACGTACTCTATAAGGTCCGTCCCATGTTGCGGCGAGCTTGCCGTGGGAAGGTGGCTTGCGGGCTGTTTCAGTTTTTCGTAATACCAAATCTCCTTGGTGGAATGATCGTGGCCTGACAGTTTTGTTATGACGTTGAGCTATTCGTTGTTGCAATGCTTTTTGCCGAATTGTGGCTATAGCACGGACTTCTTCAATCAAGTCAAGCTCGGCCCGGCGTGCTTCGTCATGGGCTTCATGTTGTGTTCTCAAGGAGCTTTGTGATATCTCAACCGGAATCATTGCCTCTGAACCATACACCAAGCGAAATGGTGTTTCCTTTGTTGTTGAATGTACCGAAGTATTGTATCCCCATAAGATCTCCGGAACAAGCTCGGCCCAAAGGCCTTTAGCGTTATCGAGCTTCTTCCTTAGAGCTTGGAGGAGGACCTTGTTGGCAGCTTCTGCTAAACCATTGGATTGAGGATGCTCTACTGAAGAAAAGTGTTGTTTAACTTTTAAATTCTGCAAAAAAGTCTGAAAATTATGGTCTATGAACTGGCGACCATTATCAGTCACAATATGTTGAGGTATGCCGAATCTACAGATTATGTGTTGCCAAACAAAGGATATCATTTGTACCGATGTAATTCTGGCTAGAGGTTGAGCTTCAATCCATTTGGAAAAGTAATCGATTGCCACAACTAAAAATTTTACCTGTCTGGGTGCCGTGGGAAAAGGTCCGAGGATATCAATTCCCCATTTATGAAATGGCCAGCTTACCGTTGACTGGTGTAGCTCTTCGGCTGGAATACTAAGCACCGGGGCGTGCCTTTGGCAGTGTTCACAAGCTCGGACTTTTTTCTGGCAATCTTCCCATATGGTCGGCCAATAAAAACCTGCACGGAGAATTTTCCGTGCTAAGCTTCTGGCGCCTGAGTGTATTCCACAGATGCCCTCATGAACTTCGGCTAGGGCTATTTCGGCCTCGGATCTGTCTAAACATTTTAATAATGGTCGAGAGTAGCCTCGCCTGTATAATTCGTCATTCAATAATGTAAAAAATGATGCTTGTCGTTTAAACTTTTTAATGTCTTTTACTTCTGGCGGAAATTTAGCATTTTTGAGATATTGGATGTATGGCTTTTTCCAAGAATCCTCGGATTGAAGGTTGCCGATCATATTTATGCTCGGCTCCTGTAAAGTTGACTGCAAAAGTGATGCATTATGTGACTGACTAGTAGCTAACTTAGATAGTATATCTGCCCTGTGATTCTGATCTCTTTCTATGTGGGTAATTTCGATTTTGGAAAAACGAGTAATCAGTTTATTAACAATTTCAAGATATTTCAGTAGAATAGGATCTTTTGTCTGGAAATGCTGATTTACTTGTTGAACGACTAACAAAGAATCACAATAAACATGTAAGTTAGTGACTTGTAATTCAATTGCTAACCTGAGCCCTGCAATGAGGGCTTCGTACTCGGCCTGATTGTTACTGGCTTTGAAGGAAAACCGAAGAGAATGTTCAAATATAACTCCCTCAGGGTTTTCCAGAAGTATTCCTGCACCTGCTCCTTGTGGGTTTGATGCTCCATCAACGAATAGCACCCATTTCTCGGAACTTTCATTCTGGGTAGGTCCTGTAAATTCAGCAACAAAGTCAGCTAAATACTGTGACTTTATGGACGACCTAGGTTGGTAGTGGATATCGAACTCGGAGAGTTCGATGGACCATTTGATCAATCGTCCGGCAAGCTCGGGTCTGGCGAGTATTTGGCGTAATGGCTGAGACGTCCTAACATGGATCGTGTGGCTCTGAAAATAGGGACGAAGTCTTCTTGCTGAAAAAACGAGGGCGTAAGCCAGTTTTTCTAACTTTGGGTAACGGAGCTCGGCGTTCTGGAGTGATTTGCTCACAAAGTATACTGGCTGCTGAGTCTTATTGTTTTCTGCAACAAGGACAGCACTAACTGATATGTCAGTGATAGATAAATACAAATATAAGGGCTCACCGAGTTTGGGCTTTTGTAGAACAGGTGGTTTAGAAAGGAATTGCTTTAAGCTTTGAAATGCCGATTCACAGTTTTCATTCCAGTGAAAAGCTGTGTTTTTTCGTAAGCAGTGGAAAAAACTCGCCGATTTTGATGCTAAACATGGCAAGAATCTGGACAGTGCTGCTAGTCGCCCTGTCAATCTCTGCACTTCCTTTATGTTTGTTGGACTGCTCATATCTAAAATTGCCTGACATTTCTCCGGGTTGGCCTCAATTCCTCGGCTAGTCAGAATAAATCCGAGGAATTTTCCACCTCGGACACCAAAGGCGCATTTTTCTGGGTTAAGTCTCATGTTGTAAACTCGGATTTGACGGAATATCTCAGTAAGATCGTCGACATGGCTTTCTCCGATTTTTGTCTTGGCGACCATGTCATCAACATACACCTCAAGATTTCTGCCGATCTGTTGGTCGAAGACTTTATTCATCAGCCGTTGGTATGTTGCTCCTGCATTCTTTAAGCCAAAGGGCATGACGTTATAGCAATAGTTACCATATTCAGTAATAAAAGCGGTTTTTTCTTGGTCTGATGGATGCATAAAAATCTGGTTGTAACCAGAATATGCATCCATGAAACTCAATGTACCATAGCCACAGGAGTTATCTACTAAAGTATCAATTGAAGGTAAAGGATATGCGTCCTTTGGACATGCTTTGTTTAAGTCAGTAAAATCAACACACATACGCCATTTACCGTTATGTTTTTTTACCATTACGATGTCGGCTAGCCAAGTCGTGAATCTGATTTCCCGTATGAAGTTTGCATCTATTAGCTTTTTAGCCTCGTCCATGGATGCCAGTCTTTTTTCTGCGCCGAGGTTTCTTTTTTTCTGAGCTACTGGTCGGGCTGCCGGATTAATGGCGAGCTTGTGCGTGATAACAGAAGGGTTAATTCCTGGCATGTCCTCTGACGTCCAGGCAAATAGGTCGGCATTCCGTCGTAGGAAGTTGATGAGTTTGTCTTTCTCTTCGCCCTGTATGGTTGTGCCAATAAAGGTGAATTTGGTTGGGTCATCTGTCAAGGTAAGCTTTATCAGCTCTTCATTGGGGAGAGGGCGATCTTGAAGGTCGGCTCGAAGATCCAGGTCGGTAAGCATTGGCTGTTCTGCGCCTATGGAGTTTACACGTCTGTCGCTGTTTCTCTTGATGGGCTTTAAACTAGTGTTGTAACAATGCCGAGCATCTTGCAGGTCGCCGTGGACGATGGCTACTGTATCATCCTGCAAGGGAAACTTGATACAAAGATGAACAGTAGATACAATTGCGGCAAACCTGTTTAGAAAAGGTCGCCCTAAAATAAGGTTGTAAGGGCTGAAGCTGTCAACCACCAAGTATTGAATATCATGTGTTCTGGATGCAGGCTGTTCACCCAATGTGGTTTGTAACCATATTAAACCCATGACTGGGACTCGTTCCCCTGAGAAGCCGACCAGGTCTCCTACAGATGGTTGTAGAATGTTAGTACTTAATTTCATTTTTTCAAATGTAGTAAAGAATAAAACGTCGGCGCTGCTGCCTGGGTCCAGCAGTACTTTCCGAACTATTAAATCGCCTAGCTGGATAGAGATGACGACAGGGTCATCAAGGTTCGTGTCATGAGCATGATAATCGGTTGGAGAGAACGTTATCTCAGGTGCTCTTTGTGTCAGCTGAGGATTGTTGATCGTATCCGTCAGGGCGAGCATGGCTCTGTATGTGCGTTTTCGTGCCGAGCTTGTGTGTCCTCCTCCTGCATAGCCCCCGGAGATGCAATTAATCACGCCTCGGGGTTGTGTGGGAACTTTCTCCTTGTCTTTCGATGTAGTTGTTACCGAGGATGGTTCCGCGGCAGGGTGGATCTCTTTTGCATGTGACCTGCAATGAATTTGTCAAGGTGTCCCTGCCTCGCTAAACGTTCGAGGAGATCTTTAGCGATCACGCACTCATCGGTTGTATGACCGAACTTCTGATGGAACGTACAATATTTGGATTTATCAACATTTTTTGGCTCTGGATAACTCCCGGCCTTCCGTGGAGGTTTGATTAGCTTGGAGTTTAATATCTCCTTGATAATGTCATCTCGCTTGGTGTTGAACTGCGTGTATGACTCGTATCGGGGTATTGGCTTGAAGTTCTTTCTATTTTCTCGGGGCCTCTCGTCGTCTTTGGCAGTTGCCGACTTTTCTGACTTCCGAGCTTGACGGAGTTCTTCGATGTCTATCTGTCCTTTGGCCTTCTCGCGGAACTCGGCCAGGGTTTTTGGTTTAGCTACCGCGATAGCTTCCTGGAATTTTCCTGGGCGGAGCCCACTCTTGATGGCATGTAGGTGGACTTCAGGATGAAGGTCGGGGATCCTCATCGCTATCTTCGTAAAACGGGTGATGTAGTCCTTTAGGCTTTCTTGAGGGCCTTGTTTAACAGTTGTCAAATAGTCCGAGTCGTGTAGGTAAATAGCGGACGCTGCAAAATGATCCTCAAACTGTGTTGCCAGTTCTTGAAATCGGGAAATAGAATCTGCAGGCAAAGAGCAAAACCAGTCAAGTGCAGGACCATCTAAAAAAGAAGGAAAACAACGGCATAGAATAGGATCAGATGCACCGTTAACGATCATAATTGATCGGAATTTCTTGATGTGTTGTTTTGGGTCTCCCAATCCATCATAAGGAGTTAATGTTGTTGGTAAAGTAAACTGCCTAGGCAGCTGGAAATTCATGATGTCTGCCGTGAATGGTCCTGTGGAATTGTCAAGCTCGTCCTTATCGGTTTCGGCTCTTTTTTCGCTCTCGTGCGGACCGCCGCCTTCCTCATCCTGAGGTGTCTCCGAAACATGTGTGCGGTGTTCCTCGTCATTATTCTGCTCATTATGATTGTTACCATGTTCAATGCGGGCGTTGATTAATTGCTCGATCTGTTGTTGCATCCGTTGATTTTCGTTTCTCATATGCTCGTTGGCCTCAGCCATGCGCTGATTTGCCTGCTGAAGTTCAGTCACCATACGAAGAAGCTCGGATGGGGTGGGAGGAGGTGCGTCAGCCATCATCGAGGTATTTGGGACCTGAGAGAAAGGGACTTCAAGCCTCGGGCCCCACGGTGGGCGCCAAATGTTCTTGCCTGATTACAGCCGAACTATAAATCGTCCCCGAGTAAAGGTAGGCCGAGCTTATCCTCGAGTTGTATTACTCCACCACCAGCCAGCAGAACCAAAAGGAAGAGGGGGGAAGTACCTGCAAAAGTACTCCGACGCTCAAGTCAGTTTAGAAGAGTTATTCTTAGAAGTTAACGGGTCAAGAAAGGTCTACCTTTACCGATTCTTCCTGATTGCTTTTTATAACCGAGATACTGTAACAGTCATATTTCTTAGTTTACCGTTTAAGGCGTAACCGATGTAACTGATTATAAGGTTGTTTATTGCCATAAACTCAGCATAGGGGATTCGTCGGTTATCAAGATGTTCGCCGAGCTATATATCGTAACCGATGTATAACGGTCGTATCACTTATTAAATTTATAAGAATAAGGAAAATAAAATAAGTAAAAGTGAATTAAGAAATATGATCTAGTCAATATAAAATTCAATTTAAATTGGATAGAAGAGCCAATATAAAATTGATCTGTGTACTTGCATAGTTGCATTGTAAAGGACTCCAACGGGAACCAAAAAAGAACCAAAAAAAAAAGTGATGGAGCAAACAGCGAAGAATAAATACTTAATTAAACATAATCATTCATATACATTGATCTTTATTAAGTGAAAATTAGGTGAAGTCGATTTCAGTTGAAGTTGATACTTAAGAGCCGTTAGATGAAAATTTAATCAACTCAATAAAATCATCTAATAACTCTCAGATATCAACTTCACATAAAATCGACTGCACCTGAGTTTTCACTTATTTATTAAAGTTCATGCTACAGTAATTACGATAGTAGTTATATAATCTTAATACTATTTAAAAAGTATTACTAAAATTAAAATAATATATTTTTAATATTTAAAGATATTTTTTAATTTGAGAATAAGTATTATGAAAAATTAAAAAATTATAGTCCTAATTTTAATAATATTTTTAAATATTATCAAAATTAATTAAATTTGGTACATCTTCCTAGAAAATCCAATTTCCAGTTTGCTCATATAAAATATTAAAATTACACGTTTGTGGGTCATAGATAAATGCAAGTTATTTGTTTATATTTGTTTATTTACAAATTAAAATTAATCATTAAAATTAATTATTTAAATAAATATATATTAAAATATAAAATATATATTAAAAATAAATTAAATTACATATATATTTGTATATAAATTTATAATAATTAATTTTAATAGTTAATTTTGATATGTATTTGATATATTTGATTTATTTATTTATTTTTTTGGTCTGTTACAGCATTTAGAGACAAGATTTTCTAAAATGCATATGGGATGTGTGAGAATAAACTCCCAAGAACACAAGTAGGGTTGAGATTTGAGAGGTTCATAATTCATATAAATTTTTGAAGGACAATTACGCCAACCCTTTTGCTCCTTTTTGGTTCCACACTCCATCTTGGATCAATGCCAAACCCTCCTCCAACTGTCAAACAACAATAAAATAAAATAAAATAAAAATCAATTTAATATCATGTTCTTCATCTTGGCTTGTATACAATTTATTCAGGAATCTTACCCTAAAATTACTGGCCAACTATCTTATTTATTGAGCGAAATTATGAAATACATATACAAGTCTTTGTTTAATTATTGACTAAAATTTATCTCTTAAAATTTCAAAATATGCAATTTTTTTTGCTACTTAAAAGTTTCAAATAGTATATAGAAATTTTTTCTACTAACTTCCATTTTTTTTTCTAAATCTATTATTATATTCAAATAGTATATTCTTTGTTTAATTTTACTGTTTTAGAGCTAGGGTAAAAAAAGATCGATTTATCAAGAGTCTGCAATCTAATTTGTGTGTTGACTTGATCTGATAAAAAAATAAATTTAAACTCAAACTATATTAAAAACTTAAATTCTTTAACAGGTCTGATTCAGACTTATCAAATAGTCAGTTAAATTTATTAGGTTAATCTAGACCTTTAAAAACATCTAAATATATAGTTTTATTATAATAGTAAAGGCTTAATAGTTTTATATCTATTATTTATTTAGATTTTTATCTATTAGATTATTTGTTTCTTTAATTACATATAAATATTTTTATTTTTAAATATATTTAATATCCTTAATTTTATTTAATTATTTATTTTTAAAATTATTAAATCTTTAAATAAATTTTAAATCAGGCTAAATTTGACAACAGACTAAACTTAATACTGAGTAAATAATTTATATTTATAATAGACTATAAATTAGATCTAAACCAATAAATTTTATTACAAACTTTACATGTTAAGGATGAAGCCTGACTTAACCGGATCTATTTCCACTCCTTAGAAACCAACCAATTTGTCGTTGGTTGCAGCACCATAGAGGATTTGATGTCCTACTATTTGTATTATAAAACCTTTTCACCTTTAAGCATTGTATGTCATGTCTTCAATCACTCACGTGTTCTTATTACACTCTCAAACTCTATCCATTATTGCATGCATGCTATTTGTTTCTTTATGCATCTTAGATCATTCTATTCTATTATTCTTTTCTTAACATGCATGACAAAAATAATTCACATATACATCATGATGATGATGATGATTGAGTTCAAGTCATCAATGATCAAGGAAGATTGATGTCAAATATAAGGCTCACAAATAAAAATATCTAATTCATTGGTTAAAATTAGGGTAAAAAACTGAAATGAGCCAAGTAGAGCTCAAATTTACCTAAATCAGCCAAATGAAAAATCAATACATGAATCAACCAGGACGAATTACTATATAATTCGAATCAATATGATTCGAATTTGATTTGAACGTAATTCGAATCAATATGATTCGAATTACTAGGAACGCCAAAAATGAATGAAGTTCGAAACAACTTGTTTCGAATTACAACTATAGAATTCGAATTTAGTTAATTCGAATTACTAGGAGAAGCATTGTTTAGTAATTCGAATCAAGTTGATTCGAATTACTAGGTTTGGTTGTCACATTAGATAATTCGAAACATATAGATTCGAATTATATATATATAGTGCGAGCCAGGGCTATTTATATAAGGTGTGAACTCATGTTGCTCTCAACAAAGAGGGGAGATGGCTAGTGAGGAGAGTTTCCTAGTTCTGGTACATTACAGAGGGCCCATTAAGAGAAAAACCCGGTCCGGCGTTAAGTTCACTGATAAGGATCCCCTATGTATTATCGTGACGCCGACAACCACCTACGATGCACTTGTTAGCTCTGTGCTGGAGAAGCTGGGTCTTGAAGGCGTTAAAAGGGTGAAGAAGTTTTTCTACCGCATTCCTACAGCGGTGCTCCATGACACCGTGAAGTTTGATTGTTTCACAATCGGTAGTGACGAGGACTTGCAGGTTATGTTTCTTTCTCGTAGGCAGTTTCCCGAGGTAAGGACTCCGGAGCTGTTGGCTAAGTTGGTTGATATGGTATCTAGCTCGGGTGGTTCGAACCGGAATGCCACTACTATAGCCGCGGTTGCCGGCTCGAGCTCGAGACCTGCTGTTGCTTCATCCTCTGCTCCTGTGTATGAGCCACCGATGCAGCCTGTTGCGTCCCCTTCGTTTGCCGTTGATCTGAGCGGCAATGTTGGAGATGAGGTTCGGTATGGGGAACATATTCCCACCGAGGTACGTTGTCCCACACCGGCTGGTGTTGGTGATGGTTTGTTTGATGATCCAGATGACGATGACGTGGAGCCGGATTTCATCGCTGATGAAAGCGGCGATGATGTTGGAACTACTGTTCCGACAAGGGCTATAGGTGGATCTAGTTCTGGCACACAGCAGTATCCACCCCATTTTTCCTCATTGGACCTGGATGCCATGCGGCAAGACGACAATGATCTGCAGGCCTCAGGATTTGGTGCTAGAGATACCGAGGGGTCTGCCGGTATGAACGAGTTCCAGGTTGGCCAACAATTTCAAGATAAAGATGAGGCGCTGTTGAGTGTGAAGACGTACAGTATCCGTCGAGGGGTCCAGTACAAGGTCGTTGAGTCTGACTATCGCAGGTATGTGGGAAAGTGTTCTGAGTTTGGGAATGGGTGCACATGGCTAATTCGGTTGAGTCTCCGACAGCGGAAGGGTATCTGGGAAGTGAAGCGATACAACGGACCGCATACATGTCTTGCCAGCTCCATCTCCAGCGACCATAGGAGTCTGGACTACCATGTCATATCCACCTTCGTTATGCCGATGGTTAGGGCTGATGCAGGTGTGAACATCAAGGTGCTCCAAAATGCCACGGCCGCACACTTTGGGTTCAGGCCTACGTACAGGAGGGTATGGATGGCGAAGCAGAAGGCCGTTGCCGTGATATATGGGGACTGGGAGGAGTCGTACAATGAGCTCCCTAGGTGGGTTTTAGGAGTGCAGCTGACGATGCCTGGCACTGTAGCCGTCCTCAGGACTTGCCCTGTTCGAGTTGGGGGACAGGTTGACAATTCTCAGGTTTATTTTCATAGGCTGTTCTGGACTTTCCCCCCTTGTATCCAGGCATTCCGTCATTGCAAGCCTTTGGTGAGTATTGATGGCACCCATTTATATGGGAAGTATGGGGGAACACTGCTAGTCGCCATTGCACAAGACGGAAACTCGAACATCCTACCCGTGGCATTTGCACTAGTTGAGGGTGAGAATGCTGAGTCATGGTCTTTCTTTCTTTCCCACCTCCGTGAGCACGTGACGACCAATATTTCGGAGTGTGTCAACTCAATCCTGAAGGGGGTTAGAAACCTCCCTGTATGCTCCCTGGTGAAGGCCACATACGGAAGGCTTGCTGAGCTATT
This sequence comes from Arachis hypogaea, assembly GCF_003086295.3. Lineage (NCBI taxonomy): Eukaryota > Viridiplantae > Streptophyta > Magnoliopsida > Fabales > Fabaceae > Arachis > Arachis hypogaea. The sequence goes on along the minus strand of NC_092051.1, from coordinate 150,644,957 downwards.
TGTCCGTAAGGGGAGGGAGGCCGAGGCTCAGATGGGTACTGGACAACAGTTCAGTCAATACCTAGTAAAGTGTATCGAGGCCAACCTGAGAACAGCCCGGCATTTCACGGTTACTGTTTACGACAGAGACAACTCGGAGTACACCGTTGCTGAGACGACTCCGACAGGCTCATTCTCTCTTGGTACGTACAGGGTCTCATTAGGGTCTCAGACTTGTGATTGTGGATACTTCCAAGCACTTCATTTTCCCTGTCCGCATGCACTGGCATGCTGTGCTTATTCACGGCTTACATGGCAACCTTACGTGCACGAGGTATACCGGCTTAGCTCCGTCTTCGGCGTCTATCAGATGGTATTTGCCCCTCCCATACCGGAGGGTTTCTGGCCACCTTATGCCGGGCCTACAGTTATACCGGATCCGAGTATGAGGCGTGCGAGGGAGGGTCGTCCTAGATCCACAAGAATTCGAACCAACATGGATGAAGCAGATCCGAACCGGCCAAAGAGATGTGGCCTCTGCAGGCAGCCAGGACACACCAGGCGTAGTTGTCCACAAGCCGCAGGCCCAAGCGGGACTGCTAGAAATCAGTAGGCGATTTGCTATGTATGTGTTTCTTTGTTATTGTAGTAGCACTTGTCCTGTACTTGTTTATAACTTTTAATGTATTACAACTTGTATGGAACAACTTTGCTTCGTTTGTGTAATGAAACTTGATAATGGTACCAAATATTTCTGTTTAAAGGCTTTTACATCATTGAAATTTATAACTAGAACAAACAACATTATATAGCGGTAAAAGGATAACGAATAACATAACATGAAACTATAAATCATAACATAAAAGTATAATACATCGACGTAAATGAGACTACATAACATAAATTCAAATAACATAATAAGAAAGTACATATCATAACAACTATAACAAACCAACGAAGTACAAAATATAAAAAAGACAACAAGATGTAAACCAATATCCATGAAGTCATCTAAACAGGTGCGATCCAGTGCCGCAACGGCGTGGCACCCGTGTCCGGTAGCCCCTACGAATAAACCGTTAAGAAAAACCATTAACAAAAACCATTAACAATAAACCGCTAAAACAAAACCATTCACCTAAACCATTAACAAAAACCATCAACAATAAACCATTAACAAAAACTATTAACAAAAACCATTAACAAAAACCATCAACTAAAACCATTAACAATAAACCGCTAAAACAAAACCATTCACAAAAACCATTAACAAAAACCATCAACAATAAACCATTACCAAATACCATTAACAAAAACCATCAACAAATACCACTACCCTACACTAATTTCCTAAACCACTATCCAAAAACCATTTACAATAAACCGCTAAAACAAAACCATTAACAAAAACCATTAACAAAAACCATCAACAAAAACCACTACCCTACACTACTTTCCTAAACCACTATCCTAAACCACTAACAGTAACATAAACCATTCTAAAAACCCTTTAACAAATACCATTATCATAAACCGCTTTCATAAACCACTAACCTCGTCGTTGATAACACCGGCGATATGAGCTACTCCATCCAGACGATAAAGCCTTCCCGGATCGTCCCCCATCGACAGAAACAGCCGCTCTGGTCAAGCTCGTACTGAACGCTGGTCTTTTTCTCTGGGATTTGGTGGGGTTGGAGAATGAGAAAGTGATTCGAATGAACTTGGCTCGAACTCCTTTTATAGCCGATTCCCTTGTAATTCGAATTACTATGCAAGCCCGTTTTCACCTAATTCGAATCGAATTGATTCGAACTCCTCTCACATGCGCTTCTCCTAGTAATTCGAATTAACTAAATTCGAATTCTATAGTTGTAATTCGAAACAAGTTGTTTCGAACTTCATTCATTTTTGGCGTTCCTAGTAATTCGAATCATATTGATTCGAATTACGTTCAAATCAAATTCGAATCATATTGATTCGAATTATATAGTAATTCGTCCTGGTTGATTCATGTATTGATTTTTCATTTGGCTGATTTAGGTAAATTTGAGCTCCACTTGGCTCATTTCAGTTTTTTACCCTTAAAATTAATGTATTATGCTTTTATTTAATAACTAATTTACAATACAAATATTTTGGTGTTTATTATGCTTAACTTTAATCTGTATAAAAGTTAAAGGGGATCGGAAAAATGTTAAATGGATACTATATAGTACATTACAAATGTGAAAAATAATAAATACATTGAATAAAAAACATTTCTCTAACAAATATTTGTGAATATTATTATTAGATAACGTAATAAAATATAGGGTAATTAACATAAATAAATAAATAAATAATTTGGAGTTAAACATTATCGAAATGTCTTAAATCATTTTTTAGTTTGGTATACATCTTGTCCTGAACATTTTTATGTTTGATTTGATTTACACTATTTAAATGTAAAGCGAATCAAATAAATTCAATTTAACATCATGTTGAGTAGTAAATCAAATGAACTTAATTCGATTCATATAAAAATATTTAGGACAATACAGGTAACAAGAATTGATTCCGAATATCTACATAATTTTCAATCTCAAATTATTTATTCATATAAATTGCTCTAAAATATAACTAGATAATTGTGGCCACATTTTTTTTAATTGTTGAAATATCTATTTACCATATAGAAAACAGAAGTGCCGGAAAAATCGCAATCCTAGAAAATGAGTAGCTATAAGTCTATAAATAATGGTTATACTACGTGTACACTAAAATCAATCGTTAAAGTCAGTTATTAGTATAAAATATTTGTTGAAATATAAATATATATTAAAAATAAATTAAATTATACACATATTTATATACAATATATTAATGGCTAATTTTATTAGTGACAAATTTTAGTATACAAATAATATTTCTCATGAATAATAATAAGGGGGCGAGATTTAAAAGTGGTGGTCCATTTGCATTATTAATGAATGAGTTTGATTCTTGAATCCATACACAACTTGAAATATTAGAGTCCTTTTATGACTAAATTATTATTTCTTCGTTGAACTTATGCTGCAGACAAAATTTTGGTTCTTGTTGGCTGCCATTAATGCTGCCGACGAATTTTGCATAAACAAGTACCCAACTCATCATTTTATATTTTTTTCATATATATATATATATATATATATTATTATATATATATATATATATATATATAGTAGAAAATCTGGAATTAATTAAATTTTTGCATCGTTACTGGGTTTTGTTAAGTGAATTAGATCTAATTAAATTATTAAGATATAAGATCAAATTCTTAATCTTTTAATAATGGAAACTCTAATGTCATATTGTGAATTATATCTTTCATAAGCTAGACTATTGAGACACAAAACATAATATGACACGGAATATATAAATATATAAATTTTAAAATTTTATAAGATAAATATATATATAAAATATTCTTTACATAAATTATAATGATGTTTTTATTTTATTAATATTGAAATATAAAATATTTTTTATTTTAATAAATAATAATATATATTATTTTTACTCATTTCAATAATACAGGTTAAGAATAAGATTAGATACGTAATAATATTTAAATGTATCAAGTATTTTTTGGGTAGAAATTTTTTTTATTTTTTATTAAGACACAATTAAACATAACAAATATGCGTATCAAATGAGTATCGTGTTAAAAATATGTCTGATATACAGACACAACAATACAATAAAGTGTTTATGTTTCATAATTCATGAGAAATTAAATTATTAAGTGAAAACACAAATTATTTTTAAAAAATATTGTATAGCCAATATCTAATATATATATATATATATATATATATATATATATATATATATATATATATATATATATATAATGATCACTTACAATTTCTAATAGTTTTATTCTCGAATGACAATATTCAATGATGGGACGTGTTATAATAATGTATTTTAGCAATTAGTGAACACGAGAGTTGAACCAAAATTGATGAATGAAATGATAAAAGGGAATTTAATTTGTCTAGGTAACACAACACATGACCCTCGTGGATTCTAAAAACAATGGAGTAATGCCACACAAGTACTTTTGCTACGACCTGTCTATTATGTTATATATATAAATGCTCTTTTATTTTAAGGTGAATTTAATTATTATATCAAATGTTCTTTTCTAATCATTTTTCAATCACAATTTTGTTTATTTATATGAAAAAAAGAGAGCCTAGGATAGCCCTCTAAATATATATATTTTTTTTAAAAAAAGGCAAACACGTTTTGTCTTTTCCTATACTTAGTTTTTGCCTATATAGAAAAAAATATTTATGTACTTATTTAATTTTACCTAAATAATTACTTTTCTATTATCTTTTTTTAATAGCTTTTAGAAATTGTATCATACTTTTTTCTAAAATACGGATAAAAGGGGGAGAGATTCAGAGACCCACAAAAAGGGGTTTAGATAGAGCACATTTAAAGTTATCAATTAAAAAAACTTTTTTTATAGAAAAAAATATAAAATTTAGTTTTTAATATATTTATCATGTATTTATTAAAAAAATTAAATTCTTTTAACACACATTAGTTAAATAAAAAAACACTTGATTTAATCCAACATTTAATGTTTGCAAAATAAAAAAGAAAAGGTTAAACATAATAACCTAGTGATCAGTAGTAAGTGATAGTAGACTAAAGTAAACATTAACCTTAAAAACATTATTACATCATTAAAAAACAGTAGCTTAATTTGAAATCGAAATATGCAGTTCATTATAATTAAGAATTAATTAACTCAGTGCTAGTGTTCCCTGCTCGGTTTGTGTGCATAGTTGCTGTGTCTGCACGAAACTTATTTTGAAATTAAAATAATATTTTTCAAGATTTAATTAACATGTACTTTAAAAATACAAGTTAAAATTATTACTAATAAATTTTAAATTTTTTATTTTAATAAATATAAAATAATTACATTAAAAATTAAATTTTACATATTTTTTTATAATAACTTTCTTATTACACACAAGTTCAAACACAGTGGAAGTTGCGCTGTACAGCTGTTTTCACTTTTCACATTCTAATTCTAATATTAATATTATATTTGTGAATCTTTTTATTTCAACAAATAAAATAAATGAGTTGTATTGTTATTAATATTCAATTTTTGTTTTTATTGTTAACATTAATTCTTGTTATTAATCATTAGTGTAACATTTTTCCATTTGAATAATGATTTTGTACCTTATTTCTGTAAACACTTTTGACAATGGAAATTTATATAAATATTTTAACATCAAAACTATATTATTGTTAGTGAACCTCATTTTTCACTTTTCATTATAATAATAAAAAAAGGTACCATAATTAAAGTATTTATCCAAACAATAGCTTCACAAACCGATAATAATAACATGATAACACTCTAGAATTTATGAAAGTAGTTGGATCAAAGGTAATAATGATCACTAATCATGTCACATACCCCTTTTAATTTCTTAGTAAATTTGAGTGCAATATCATTACTTGTGCTTTCACATGTAAGATAGCAACACTATACTATATACCTATGTATTTCCGAAACGTGTTATATGTACTTGTTTTTACTCTACATACTAAATTAACATATTCTTATAATCACTTTAATATTTAATTCGTTATGTCATTATCATTTAATAATTTTTTTACTTAACAAAATATTTTTTAAATTTAGTGTATTTATATCGATAATACTAATGAGACAAAAAACAATCAGTCTAAAATAGTTAAAATTTGTCTTATTTAATATTTATTTATTAAAAAAATATATTAAATAAAATTAAAATTAATAAATTTTGATAATTTTTTACTGATATCTTTTGGTTATCAAATATTTTCGTTAAATAAAAAATATATTTTTGTTAAATAATTAGCACACAAAATAATAATTCTATAATCTTTTTCTTCCTTCCAAATAGATTGGTGTTTGTTGAAAATGGCAGAAAGTTGAAAGTTGAATCTTAAGAGACTTGTTAACACTTAACACTTTTAAATTATCACTTGAAACTAAAACTAAACACTTTTTATTTGTTGTTGTTGTGATCTAATTCTTACGCCACCTTTCAACAGTTCACAGTTCACACACTTATGTCCACATCTCAAAACACTTGACACTATTCTCACATTTTCTCCATTTTCTTTCTCTTTCTCATTCTCAATGGCACCCTTCTTTTTATCTCTTCCTGTAAGTTCCTTTCACTTTCCTCTTTCACCTTTCTTCCTCTATCTTCTTCATTCTATCTTATTTTTAATGTTAATTAATTTCTCACTTGGTTGCTTTGTTTTTTTGTTGTTGTAATTAGTAACAGTTTTTCTGCTTTTAATTTTGTTTCTTGATTATTGGATAACTGTGGTTATTGTTATGCATTATTAGCATTGTTATTACCTAAGGTTTTGTGATCTTTTTTTCACTTTTTGTTTTTGTGTTGAATGTTTCAGTGACATGATTGTTTCTTTGTACTTTCAACTGTTGTGTTAGATCTGAAACTCAGCTTAGAGTATCTTTTATTCCAATTTTTCTGAGTTGCTGCCCTTTGTTTTCTGATGTTCAAAATTGGAACTTTTGACCTACCCAATTTGGTTTCTGTCTTGCAACTGTTCTGAGAAATATCTACACTTTAGGTTCTTTTCTGTTTTTGTTTTTGAATCTATAAAAGAAAAAAAGAGCTCATTTTTGCATCATAGTGTTGGCTAAGTTGCCATTTGTGTTTTGTGTTTTGTAATGAGAATCATGAATATTTTAGAGCTTATTCTATCTGAATTATTAGGAAAGGGTGAAAATTTGTTGGTATTTTCCTTTTGATAATAATCTTTTAACCAAATAGAGTGATTTTCTTTCATTCTGTGGAATTTTCCAGGTAAAGAATCTATACAGGAAGAACACAAGATAAGAGGGGAAATTTTTCTTCAGAGGTTCCTGGGAATTGAGAGGTGAAGTTCAATTGAATATTACTTTTGTTTAGAATGCTTTTTTCTCAAGAAAGTGTGTATCCTTCGAAATTCGAAGGCCCCTTTACTTGTATTTCTTGTGCTAGATTGATGCTGATAAGTTTGTCACATTAAAACACAATGTTAAAAAATTAAAATGAGCAAATAAGTTTATGGTCTGAAGTAAAACAAGGAATGTCTAAATCTCAGAACAAAGTTTTCTTGTTACTATTTGAATGCAGGTATTATGCTGGTGTTCGCATAACGGAAAGATGAAATTGAAGTCTAAGAAAGGATGGAAATCTATTGTGCCTCTTCATTTGAAAGGGAAATCGGCGACGCGCTTTTCTCTCTTTCGCAAGGTCAATTCGGCTAGCTGTGGACCGGCGAAAACGCCAGTCTATCTCAATGTTTATGACTTGACACCCATGAATGGTTACATGTATTGGGCTGGTCTTGGTATCTACCACTCTGGTGTCGAAGGTGAAGCTTATAGACTTTGATCTCTTAAATCTTCTCATAAATGTTATGAATGATATATAATTGAATGGTGACCACTCTCATGAAGTTGGTTTCCTGTGAAGATGATAGTTGAGAACCGTTAAATGACAATTTAGTCAAACATGTTAAACTATCTAACAGTTCTCATCTATCGTCTTCGTGAAGACAACTTTATAGCATATCATTCTTGAATCAATGTATATGATCATCCAACCTTGATCCTTCTCTGGTACCCGAAAGTGTTTATCACTTCACATGTTTTCTCCCAACTTTTCTACCCTAATAAGTAAGTTAGGAAACTAGAGAGTGCAGCAGAGCACTCAAATTTGTTCCTATAACTTCAAAATAGATGGATTTTCAAAACAAATTTTCTGCCTTACATATATGTCTTTGTTTTCGAGTCGTCCCCAAAAGCTTAATACACTTTGATATTCTTGTGTTATCTGATGAAGCTTAAGTGTATCTTACAGTTCATGGAGTGGAATATGCATTTGGAGCTCATGACTACCCATCAAGTGGTGTTTTTGAGGTTGAACCAAGGCAGTGCCCCGGCTTCAAGTTTCGGAAGTCAATATTCATAGGAACCACTTCTTTGGATCCTGTTCAAGTTAGGGAGTTCATGGAACGCCAAGCCGCGAGCTACAACGGCGACACATATCATTTAATTCTTAAGAACTGCAACCACTTCTGCAAGGACATGTGCTACAAGCTTACTGGCAAATCAATCCCAAAATGGGTAAATAGACTTGCAAAGTTAGGTATGTGAAACACAATATTCAAGTTAAGGTGGAAACTCAGTTATCAACTTTACATAAAGTTAACTGCACCTGAATTTCTACTATAAGTTGAATCCATCATCAAAACCACTATTAATATACCAGACACTCTTGATACCCGTAAAAAGATACTGTTGACATATTAACATGATGTTTGCTGAACTTGTGGCAGGTTCAATATGCAATTGTGTTCTACCTCAAGCACTAAGAACTTCATCTGTGAGGCATGATCCTAGCTATCAACCCTTACCCCATGATAGTGAAAAGAGAAGGCTTAGAGGCTCCTTTAATTGCTTGTCCTCAATCTCAATGCGCCAAAAGCACTTGTCAACGTCTTCGCTATTTCTACAGTCACCCATTAGAGGGTGCTTGTCATCTTCATGGCCCTCCTGGGAACTCAGGAAGTCCATTAATCGTTCCTTGAAAGAAAGGTAACTATTTGAAAAGCTAGAAAAATGTCTTAATTGTATGAACCCAACTGAACCAGACCGGACCGGACCGGACCGAACCGTTGATTTTTTTGTGGATGCTACCTCTTTAGAGGAGCCAAACCCATGTATGTGGGAATCTTTGTAAGTAGTTTCTTCTTTGAAATTCATTTCCCTTTTGTTTCTTTTTTCTACCCTTAATTTCAAGTATTCTTGTAACTTTGGTAATACTTGTGCTGAATTGTGTCATTAATATAGTTATTTGGAGTTATAGGAGAAACTAACAAATCAAAACTTCATCAGTGTTTGGCTTCTTATTTTCAACTTGCACGTGTGATACAAGTATATAAATTACTTAGGAAAAAGACAAAACAGATGATTGGTTAAAGATAATAATAGTACTTGCATGAGAAATGATTTATCTACCTTATCACAATAAAGGAATGATAAAGTAATTATATAACTTGATTTTTCTCAAGTATAGATCTACTTTTTACTACACAATCTGTTGTTGTATCAACAGATTAACATATCAATATATATCACTCAGAATTGCTATGTTATTATTACTGTTTTTTCTATCATCTGATTATCAATATCTTTATAGTTTTACAAGAATATGCATAACAAATTTTAAATGTTTTTATAAACTCTCTCTTGGTTTCTTTTCCTTTAGTGAATTAAACATTTAAGTATTATTTGATTCATTAAATATTATTCATTAAAGCTTAAATTCTATTATAATAAAATATAATTATTAATAATTATAATATATATGGATCAATATGATGTTAAACAAAAGGATATTAATCATTATGTCAGTAATTTATATGTTTGGATAACCTATATGACTATATATATATATATATATATATTTGGTATCTTAAAATATGTTAGTGACCAATGTAATTTCGGAAGTGTATGACAAAAATATTTTAGTAAAGAATGTTTTAGTAAGGAATGCACAAACAAAAATCACATGGTTGCTAACTATTACTTCGATAAATAAAAAGACTATACCAAAAAATAAAGGTTTAATGATTAAATAATACATAAAAGCTAAGGATTTCTTTTCACTATCCAGATTAGAGAGAAGAAAAAACAATTATAGAAATTGTTTCTATCTATATAACTGACTCTGAGGTATAGTCCATTCTGTTCGATGTTTAAATTTATCTTTCCTTAAGGGAAATGAGATATACATTAGCTCTTTGAAAAATGACGACAATAAACACCAGAAAAGATATTCTGATACTTAATTCAGAATGAATAAAAGATAGAGATATTATTCAAAATGAATATAAGATAGTGTTAGTGATGTGTACTGCAGAAGTAAGTGTAATTATTTATCTATTGGATTAGACTTCAAAGTTCAAAATCCACCGCAAAAAAAACATCTTCCATTTACTCATTTTTACACTAATTCAGATTTTACTTTTTGCCATTTCACCTTTCACCCTTTTTTATCAAGTGAGAGAGCACTCTCCTCTGATTCTAGTTGATGACAAATTTGAAATGTTTCTTCTGAAAATGTGGTGTTAGTCTATAATGACAAATTTTTAGTACGAAAATATCTAAAATTTGAAATTGTAAGAATAATGTGTACTTAAATCTTGTACAAAAAAAATACTAATACCACGTTATAGATTGGATAATTAACTTTTGTTTTTTCTAGATCGTATTCTTCGAAATTAAAACACGTTCTTTTAAAGTGGCACATGTTTATTTAATTTTAAGCATATTACAATTTATAGTTTTAATTTGGTCGGATTATAGCCAATAACATCACAGTCCTAAATTTGATCTGTGAAAATTTTTAATTAAATAGATTGAGTTTTCAACCTATAAATTGAAATTATGATAATAGCAAAACAAAATTTGAGTCACTATAATTATGTATGTAGAATAGTATAATTTCAAAGAATATAAACCAGGATTTCAATTGCAATTAATGTGAACCATTATCCAGTTTTTATTGCTATGTCTTTGGTTAACTTTTTGTCCGAATTAATTGGCAACTAATTAATTAAATAAAGTTATATAATTTATCTTCGAGACGAGTCGGCTTGAATTCGGTGGCTTGCTTATTTAACACATCTATCGATTCTTATCATCCTTGCAAAAACTAAATATGGATTTTTAAAAAAAAATAAAATACAGAAAAGCAATTTTTAGTAGTCAATATTACTGCATATAAAATATGTATATGATATTTTATAATTTTTTTTATTATATTACTGTTTAATTTTAGTCAATTATAATTTTGATTATTCTAATATATATTATATACACAAATATATTATAATTAGTTTAGTAGCTAATTTTTAGTATATATATGATGTTTTATAAAAAAAATTCTGAGATCCCAAATATATATTTCTATTAGTAATAATTAATTTGTGATTGATTTTTTTATACACATAAGACAACTATTTGATTATGCCCACTAGAGTTCATTAAACAACTAAAAATTTATGTGAAAAAATAAAAAAATGATCCTTTATACATCTAGAACTAATTATCTCGTGAAAACATTTTCTACTTCTTCACAATAGGTGGTGATTGTTTAATGAGTTCTATTTGTATCAATAGCAGTTGAAATCACTTTTGCGAAATTTTACATCCCATTTAGTCCTAAAATTAAACATTAATTCTCCCTCACAAAGGAGTGACATAACAATGGATAAAATTATTGACATGTATAATAATATGGTGTCGTCAATTTACGCACAATAACTTTGCGAATATTTCAATTTTCATCTAAAGAAAATAGTTGGAAGATGATCTAAAGTATTAAGAAATTGTTAATCCAGTTTGTTAGTAATGCAAAGGACTAATTTAACTCCCATATATTTTTATAGAGTAAATATAAAAGTTTACTCTTTTACTCTTAATTGTCACGTTGGCATTCTGCAGAAGGTGTTTGATAATGTTAATACTTAATATCAATAAGGTAAAATAAGTGTACGATATTTGAATGTTCAAAGAACAATTTTCTTAACAGAAAAGCATTCCAAAATTGAGTTTATATCAGTGCTATCTAGCATTTATAATATTCTACATTGCAAGAATTAAACTGCTACATAAACATTCTTCTATCTATATGATCCAATGATTTTCCAAAAAATTTAAAAAATAAAAAAGAGAAGATAAAGGTGGCACAGTGCACTAAAGTCCTATCAGGATATGATAAAGATGCAGCATGGGCTATGGAGTCTCACATTCTTAAACAAAAACGAATAAATAATTCATGGCTGGTAATATATTATACTAGACATCTTGACACATATTAGAAAATAAATTTACTCCTCAAATATAAACTGCCATAACTGATCCAATCTAATCTAAATATGATGCTCTGTATGTTCTCTTTTCCCTTTATCTATTATTGCCACTTTTCTGCTCATCATTGGATCAATGTATTTAGATACAAATTGTGCACACGATGAAACATTAATATCATTTTACAACCATAAACAATAAGTTATAGTGTTGAAACTTCAGAAGTGTTATTTGAATTACATAAAAATGCACAAGATATACATCAATATGAAAGAAATATATAGCAGGAAGCAATGTTTCTGTTAGTGTATTTATCCTACTATATGCAACCTAGCAAACCAGTTTTCTTTTCTTGAATCATGCAGATAATGGGTAAAAGAAAGAACTTGAAAAGAAAGTAAACTTACTAGGCAAAAACATAGCACATAACTATTCAAGAGAAGTGCCTTACCAAGTCTGAAACATTTCACAATACATCTCCAACAGCAGACAAAAGATTACTATATAATTATAGCTATACCCTTTGTCTCTGACTATAACCATACAAGATTTGACACTAACCCAACCTCTCTGAAAATCTAAACCATTAATGCCAGTTGATGAAGGCTGAGAAAATTGTAGTTTGATCAATATTGACACACAAAAAAAACCCTGCAAAAATAAACCACTACAGAGAATTGGAACAATGTTAGTTATTAGAGATATAACTATTCATGTACCTCCTCTTAACAGCTTAAGTCTTGGGAAGAAATGATTCAATAGCATAGTATCATAGCTTCTATGACCTAAAAGTCTAAAGTTCGATCCACGTTAACCAAAAAATCGAAGTATTTCAGAATAAGGCAAATGTGTCTTCTTCTATTTGCTTAAACTTTTGGGAAAACTAATTTCATGACATTAGTAACTACATAACAAGTACAAGAAGATAAAAAAATGGACAAATAAACAAAGTGCACCTAAACCAATTTATACTACCAAATTTTGGAGCACTTATCAATTATTCAAAGACTATAGTCTATAGGTATGGACATTTTATTCCTTTTCGGTGATACCAAACTCCCAAGTTCGGCTCAAATGAGCTGCCAATCAAACTAATTGGCATCTTTGTCCACAATACCAAACCCACCCGCCAAAAAAATGTGGAAGCTTTTGATTATAAGCTAATCACTACACTCCTAAATTTAATTCTACAGAGAAGCACAAAGGCAATTTTACATTCCTGTCTAAATGAATGCAGAGAAGCCAATCATCCTCATCTGCAATTCTCCATCAGTTTTGCAGTAATTGTAGCTTCGAATTTAGTGTTTTCAAAGCCACAATTATTACGGAACTGATGTAGAATTTTCACATGCTACATGCTACAAGCGTGTTTGAATCTCCATTCACAAGTTCCTCAACAATTCTAGACAAGTAAACTGAAATTCAGATTATGCAGTAACTAACTAACTAACTAACTTGATGTAACCGGCGAAGTTTAACAAGATTTCCAATTCTTGTGAGTGCTGATGAGAGCAGACAACAATCCGGCGGAAGCCATGAAAACCGGCCCCGAAAACGGTCCCTTGCCGTCGATCATATCATCCAAAGCCATAACCGAATCAGCCAAATCCTGAAGAATCGAAAGCTTCTTCATCGTCTTCTTCTCCCTCACCTTCCTCAACCTCTCTTCCTCCACCTCACAACATTCCCCTCTCAAACTCGCAATTTCAACGGTCGATTTCAAGCATTCTTCGTCCTCTCCGATCACCTTCAAATCCCTGAATTTCAACGCCACGCTACCGAAGTACCCTACGAACTCGCACCACGCGCTGATTTTCTGAAACGAACGCGACCGTTTCGGATCGATGAGTCCCGATTTGGATAGCCAGACGAGCTGCTCGACGAAGTAGTAGATTCCCTCGCCGCCGTAGGCGACGATGGAGAGGAAGAAGTCGAGATCGGATGAGCTGGTGGTGGATTTCACGCGCGGTTTTTGTAGGGCGCGGAGCGCGTTGAGGTCTTGGACGAATTTGCCGAGGCGGAGGGACTTGCGGCTGATGCCGACGCTGGACTCGAAGGCCTTGAGGCGGTTGTAGAGAGATGGGCCGTTATGGGCTTGGGTTTGGGCCTTGGCCCAGGAAGTGGCGAGGATGAGTTTTGAGGTGTAGCGTGAGATCTTGAGTAGCTTGTCGACGCCGTCGCGTTTGGCGAGATAGGTTTCGAGGTGAGTCAGGAAGTCTCTCTTATTTTCTCCTTCAGGTTTGGGTTTTTGTTGGTTCGGGCTTTGGGTCGGGTGGAGCGGTGATGGTGGTGGTGGAGATTGGAAAGACATGTTTTTTTTTTAAGTTCGGGGAAGAGTGTGTGTTCCGAAATTTGGGAAGAGTGGCAAATGATGCAACGATTTCTTCTTACCCTCTTACACGGCACCGGTATATTAACAAAATAAACAACACTTGCGTTACCCACTTGTTTTACCCACTTCTTTATTTATTAATCAATAAAATGAAACGAACTCTAATAAAGAATTTTCAACATAAATAAAAAAATTAAAATTCATTATTCATTATTATAGATAGAGAAAATCTTTTAGAACAAACACGCGCATACATAACAACAACGTAAATATAATTTCATCTTAGTCTCTTCTTATTAAAGTGGATATTCTCATTATAACATTTTTACACCAAGATAGTATTGTAAACCATAATGAGTTAATATAGTTAACTAAATATGTTTGATTAATTATCTAAAAATTCAAATATCATCTTCCTATAAAGATGTTATCACGTGAGTATTTTCCTCTTATTAATAGTTTAAAATTGATGTTTCCATAACTTAGCAAATGCAAGTCGTGAGTGATAAGAAGATCCATTAACCTGCAATGTGTTGATTGCACTTTAATTTGTTTGAGTTCTTTAGCCTTTTGTTTAATGGAATTTCGTTTTTGGCCTTCCACCATGACCATCTTCGCGACCCTCTCAACCTCTTCTCTTGGAACCAAAGCACCCTCACCAACCTTCACTTTCACTCCCACCCCGATTTCCTCATCCACCATCATGGCATTCATCCTTTGCTCCGCGTACAACGGCCACGCAATCATCGGCACCCCATTCGTCACGCTCTCCAACAAAGAGTTCCAACCACAATGCGTCAGAAACGCCGCCATCGCAGGGTGCCGGAGAATCTCCACTTGTGGGGCCCATGACGTCACCAACTTGCATCTTCCTTGAGTCTTTTCTACAAACCCTTTTGGCAAATATGATCCAACATTATTGCCATCGTTATAGCCGGCGTTGAAGAACGATGCGGAGGCGCTACCGTTGCTCGGGGCGCGAACCACCCATAGAAATCGTTGGCCACTGAGTTCAAGGCCCCATGCTAACTCGTTTTGTTGCTTTATGGTAAGAGTGCCACCACTTCCGAATGTAACAAACAGAACCGAATTAGAGGGTTGTTGGTTGAGCCATGCAATGCACTCGGATCCGGTTTGACCCATTGGTTCGGTCTTTTTTATGACTGGTCCAATAGGGTGAACCGGTGGAATTGGTATGTTGTGGTAAAAAGCATGCTCTTGCAAAGCTCTAAGGGTCACAGGTTCTAGATCTTCCCATGTGTTCAATAAAATACCTAGAAAAACCTTCCACAATTTATTATTTAGTAATATAACTTGGAAAAGTTAAGGGGCAGCAATTTTATTGCATTTTGGCCAGCATGTAACCAGCAGAAAAATGTGAGCCATTGGATGAAATCTCACACCAATCTCATACCATCAAATTATCATTGATGGCTAATTGATGGCTACCAATCATAAATGTTGCTGGTCCCCTAGCATTGCTCATATAACTTATTTGCTTTGAAATTAAAAATATATATATATCTTAGAACAATAATCATACACAAATTCAAGAAAGATAAAGTTAAGCATAGATGTCACGTTTTTATTTTTACCATCAATATGATTTTATACTTAAAGATTATATGCATAGTTTGTTTTTGTTTATGATACAAGTTCATATGTAGTTGTTTTTATGTGAAATTCATAACTAAAAATTATTAAATTATTTGACATATTTAATTTAATTAATTATCATTTAAAAATTTTCAACTATTAACTATACATGAATTGTCACCTAAAAAATATTTTATAAAAAAATATATACAAAAAGTAGTACACATTTTATATTATAGGACTCATCATAAAAAATGTAATATGAAAATGAAACCATTGATTATATTTTTGATGCTTTAGTGAAACTAATTCAGCTGAAAAAATATATTTAATAATGCAAAAAAAATTCAAGAGAATATCTAATTAATTTTTTTTTAAAATAATCAGGACCAAATTAAATATTTGTTCAAAAAATTATATAAAAACACTATCTTTACATGACAACATATATAATAAGCTTTTTTTTTGGGTATGTTTATCTCAAATGAAAGCCTAACCTCTTAAAAAAAAGTTATATAAAAGCACTATCTTTTAATGAGAACATATATAAAAGTTGGTAAAGTAAAAATTTAAGATTTCTAAATACTTTTAAAATCAACGTTAAGCTATATCATTCTCTTAATTAGTTTACATCCCAGTATCCTCATCACTTTAAAAGAGCTAAATTCAAAATAACTGCCATGGGCAAGCGACTAACATGGTAAAAGTACCATTTATACTCATCAATCTTTCGATTCTTGATTTAGTCCAATAAGTTTTTGATTTGAACCGGCTCGTAATCCGGTACCTGAACCGAATGTAGAAGGTCCACAAACTCTCCCTCCACGTCACGGTCTAGTTGAGGAAGGAACAAGGAGAGTGCAAGAAGTCGAGCGGAGGCGGTGAAAAAGGTGAAAACCAGAATGTTGCATTGGGAACAACATCCTTACATGCTTCAAATGCTTGCATACAAAATATGTCTATGATAAGTGTTTGTGGCTTGTTTGGTAATTGATTTAGTACTTTGTTCAAACATTTTAAACTTTTATTTGTGTTGATACAAAGGTGGAT
Organism: Arachis hypogaea; assembly: GCF_003086295.3. Classification (NCBI taxonomy): domain Eukaryota; kingdom Viridiplantae; phylum Streptophyta; class Magnoliopsida; order Fabales; family Fabaceae; genus Arachis; species Arachis hypogaea. The sequence continues at coordinate 150,628,053 of NC_092051.1, read as the reverse complement.
TATGCCGGGAGTTTCGCTATTGACCAAGTTGGATATATCAATGGTTGGGAGGTTAACAATGTCAAAATGGAGTGGAAAATTTGGTGAGTGAAGAAGATTGTTTTGAGCTGAAGAAACCTCGGTGGTGATGTTAAAAAATGTGACATGAAAGCCATGATTGGTCACAAGGATCTTTGCTAGCTCAAAAAAAGGTGTGACATGGCCTAGACCTAAACTAAGAAGAAAACCAACATGCGATCTTTTGGATGTGAATTGAGCTTCTACCTTATTTTCCATGGTTGCTATATATGTAAGATGTGCAAAGCTTCAAGGATAGAAAAGGACCATGAGTTTTATCATGCCCTTGCGTATATATGTAATGTTGCATGAGGTGCTTTTCGACCATTACAACAAGGGAATGTTGTCTTTTTTAAAAAACACTTATATCACATTATTATTGGACGTATTAATAAATTAATTATTTTTAATTTCTTAATAAATTAGAATAAAACTGATTTTTTTGTAATAATAACAATAAACATAATTTTTTTTAAAAATTTAATTGTATTTTTTAATTTTTGGGGATTTAAATGTCTACAAAACAAAAAGTTAGATATATATTTATCTTTTTATCAAAAAATTTAAAGATATTCGATTTAAATTGAGTAATTCGATCGGATCAAACTAGGTCTAATAGTTATAATGCAGACAATTGGATTTATTATTGTTGTTATAATAAATTAATTTTATTCTGATTTATTAAAAAATAAATTATTGACCGATTTATAAAAATATTCAATAATAACATGGCACATATAAAAGTTTTAAAAAAAATATTTTTAATGTCTTTATTAAAATGGTCTCCTTGCGATAATAGTAATACAAATAATAACAATAATAATAATGAGAGTGGCTTCAAATCAATGATTAATAAGTGATGGATTAGTGAATTATTGGTATACCCTCACATTCTGGTGGTCTCCATGTGAATGATAAAAGATGAACATTCATACAATTGTGTTTGTGTGAAGTTAATTATTAAAAATTATTAGGTAATTTGATTTAAAAGAATGTTAGAGAGTCAGTAATTTTGATGTTTTGTAATTATTAATGGTTATCAATAGTATTTTTAATGATGTGAGATTACATTTAATGATATCTAATAGTAAAAGATCTATTATTTTTATTTTGATGGTTAAGTGCTGATTAAAAAATACAAAAATTACTGCTCTCTAAATTTTTTTTGATTTATTTAATTAATTTATTATTTAATAATTTTTATAATTATAAGTGAGTTTTCTATCATTTTAAATTGTCCTCGACCGGACAGGATCAAGGTAAAATAAATAAACAATAATTGTTGTGGTCACCAGTTTCCCCCACATATATGACAGGTCTTTTTCTTTTGTCAATGGACAAACATATCAGAGCTCTGAATCTCTCAGTCTCGCAGCATGTGGACGAGGTCCATGACCAAGGGTCCAAAACTTCAAATTAATGTTTTAAAAATTGGACCGGTCAATAATATTAACAGTTAGATCGTATATGTAAAACTGTTGTTTAGAAAATTCACACGTTGTTCTGCTTCAAATTCTGCGACTAACCCGCACGCTTTATCTAGTCGTCGAACTACTCTTTTTTGTTATTGCCGTGAGTTCTTTAAATCTGCCACCAGACAATATACGCACACAACACCAATATTTTGTTTTAAATTCTGCAACTTCTGATTTCTATTATAATAAATAACTATTTGATTTGATAATAGTTTAGATTTTTTTATAGATTGAATTAAAGTTATAATAGTTATATTTTTTTCTCTATCACATTGATATTAAATTTTAAATTCTCTTATTTCATTTTAATTTTACCACACTCAACATGTTTGATGAAATACTTTAACCATATTTTTAGTAGATTTTATAATTTCTATCTTTTAAAAATTTAGTAAGTTGATTGCATGTGAAATTAGAATAATTGGATCTTAGTAATTAGAAAATTTTAGCTGCACATATACCATCTTTACAAAAAATATATTAGCATGATGATTCTACTTGCATTAGTGTTCTTCTAGTAAATTTTAATTGTTATTGTGCACTTGTTAATTTGCTAATTATTCTTGTGTTGTTCTGTTGCTCTTCTATTACTGAAAATTTAAAAAATAATAATTTAAGCAAAATAACTTAAAAAAATAAGTTAAAATTTAAAAAATAACCACCTAAGCAAATAATTTATAATTTATAAATACAATTTTAAAAATTTTTAATAACGACACCTAAAAAAATAATTTTCAAATTAAATGTATGAGCGACACATCAGAAAAAATAACAATCTAAAAAAACAACTTAAGTAAATAACTTAAAATTTAAAAAATAACTACTAAGTAAATGACTTAAAAAATAAATTTGATTTGATTTGAATGTAAAAAATAAATTTTTTGATTCGATGAATTTTTAAATACAAAAAATGAATAAATAAACAAAATAAACAAATAAAATAATCTATGAACAAATAAAAACATAGATTACTTTACTAAGATTAAGTACAGATAAATTTATGATATAAAATATTGCAATCTATTATAAACTAAAATTTAAAAATTTGGTTAAAAAGTTAATTAATATTACAATATTAAAATATTCTTTTTTTTTTAAATGTTTCAAACAAACTAATTTGTACGCATTTAACTTACACGTATTTTATTCACACGTTATCCGGATTAATTCAAAATGAATTACTTATAAACGAATTATATTTTTAAGAACTCGATTCGCAATTTTTTCGATAGAATTGAATTGATTCACCAAAAATTATGTTTATGGAAAATAAAAAGTTTAAATATATAGTTACAGAATTAAAAAAATAATTGATACCTATCATCGACTTCCAATTCAATAACATTGTACTTGATAGACTTGTTTTTAGAAAATAAATATTAGCTATTAAGTATCTCTACACAGCTCTTTCCCAAAACTTGTTTTTGGCTCCTTGTCAAAGACTATGAAACATGCATAATCAAAGTCATCAATAACACTAAACTTTATTCGGTACCTGCTTAATTAAAAAAAACAAAAAAACAGCATAAAAAAGGTTAAACATACACTTATTTAATATCTAGTCCATTGTGATTAGACTTTAAATTAAAAATAAATAAGGGAGTTTGGAGAAGCAGGAATCATGATTTATTTAATATAGATGATTCTTGGAGTGCTAATAAAGTGGTGAGTTTGATTCGTAGTTCAGTAATTCACATTATTTTTGTTATGCATCAATCTTTGTCTCCTCCTTCGCTTTGTTTGCATTGGGTTCCACCTCCAGTTCATTCTGTTAAATTGAATTGTGATGCTAATTGTTTTGCTCCTTTTGGCTGTGCTGATTTTGGTTGTATCATTCGCAATCCTGATAGATGTTGGTTGAAAGGTTGCACTGGGAAAGTCGAAGTGTGCAGTGTTCTTTTTGTTGAATTGTATGCAATTTGGAGAGGTTTACTTCTTGTTTGGGAGAATAGATTTCGTGAGGTTATTTGTAAAAACAGACTGTTTAAAAGCTCTTTTCTTGGTAAACCAAAGAATGCTTAGTAAGAATATTCCGGAATGGGATTTGGTCATTTGGCAAAGCATATACAAGAGGTTATGAAGTGGAATTGGAGAGTCTCTATTCTTTTAATTCAGAGGAATGCAAATAGTGTTGCATATGGCTAAAGCAGCTGCTTTTGTCGCGGACATTCACTCGAATTGGAGCCAACCATAGAGTGAGTTTCAACATCTAATAGATTTAGATATGAACCTAGCCAATTAATTTGGTTTTGTCTCTTTTTTTTCTATTTAGTCACCAAAAAATTAAAAAAAATAAATAACCTTGGAATTATGGATAAAAGGAGACTGCCACAACTTGAATATTTGAAAGTTTTTGTAAAAGCATATGTAGATCAGTTGCATTCACATTGACCGTACCACTAGTCTAGAGTATCTATAATATGACTTATAGTAGCCAAGATAACACAAACAACATTCTGAAAAAAAATAATGATTTAAATCTTCTGAATTTGATGAGTTTTTAAATCTACAATATATATCTAAATAAATAAGATGAATAAACAAAAATAATCAATATATAATAGATTTAAATTAATTTTTTCCTCAACCTTTTTATAGCAAAAAAGTACCGTATCTTATTCTTTTAACTGCTCAATGGTTTTGCCCTGATAAATTTTTAAGAATGCAGCCTCATTTGAAATTCTGCTGATATTTTTCCTAGGCTCTTCAAATATTACAAAGCTAGATAAATAAAACGAAAAAAATACGTTAGATAACACATATAATATTAAACTAAAGAATTAAAAAAATATATATACCCACCTATTTCTACATTGGATGACATTTGCTTCTTCAAAATTGAAGAATATCTTTGTACCATACATGAAATTCTGTATAACAATTTTTTCTAAAAAATTTAATTTAATACAAAATGAGTAAAAACTCACATAAAAAATGAGTAAAAGCTCACATATAAAAATTCACATAATTATGGATAAATATTACTGTTATATAATTTGACTCTAACAAATTGTAAGACAACAACAGCTCTATCTTTATTGCCAAATTCCAAAAAAGCATTTAATCCGTATGCATAATTGTCAAAAAATGCACACTCTATTATTTTTCTATGTCAAATAGAATGTTTAATGTTAAATACATTTTTTTAGAACAAAATAAACAAAAAATAATTACAACTAAAAAAGTAACTACCACTAAAATAATATCAAATTATATATATTTTATATTTTAAAATTTAAAAATTAACAATAAAATTAAAACGTCAAACACAATTTAAAAAAATTAATAATTAGTTTATTAATTATTTTAAACTTATAAAAAATTAACTAGGGAAAGAATGCTTTCTATTAAATTTAAAAAAAATTTAAATACTTTTTTTCAAAATCAATCCGAAGTGATTTTTCAGAAAATTCAAATACTATTAATAAAAAAATATTGCCTTTTTTTTTAAATGTTGCTCTTGAATAAAAACGTTTGTTACCTATTAATAATATTAATAAAAATAGTCATAATAAAATAAATTAAAATAGCAATTTAAAAAAATGAGATGTAATTCTTTGCGGTGGACTTGATTTTACCAAAGATGATGAAAATGTGAATTCTTAACCATTTATGCGTTGGAGAGACCGTTTCTTATTTTGTGCCGAAGCAATTTTTAAATTCCAGGCCAAAATTGGTAAAATCAAAGGGTATTACTTGAACGCTACTGCAGGTACATGCGAATAAATGATAAAAAGAGCTGTATTTGCTTGAGAATTGGGCGCTCCTATCGTAATGTACGATTTGTCAAGATATGGATCAAATAACAAATATTCCTTTTTGGGTGGTCTACGAGCAGCTGCTCAATCGATTAGTTATGAAATACCATTAACTCTATGTGTGTTATCAATATCTCTACGTACGATTCGTTGATACAAAAACTTCTCGATGCTATTGCTATGGCCCTTTCCTTGTAGGACAACTTTATAGGAAAATAGAAAAGGGGCAGAATATAAAAAATTCATTATTATTCTCACTTCAAGTCTGATTAAAGAACAAAATCTGATAGTTATATGAGTGAAATCAGACAGCTTCTATAGAAATATAAATTCGAGATTCTATTTAGATAATTTACAAATACTATATTAGATTAGATAGTAGATTACCAACCTATTATATATATATATATATATATATATATAATATTATATTTATCTTATATATATTATATATGGGTATATGGTTATATATGTTATTTCTATGGTATGATGATTTGAAATTGCAGTCAAAATATTGAGTTTCATTTTCTATGTAAAAGAATTAAGTGAAAAAAAATTAGAAATAGACAAGTCTTGTTATCCCAAGATTGGATAATTAGTAATCTTGTCTTGAAGCAGGCTTAAAAGACCAACCTTATTGAGATTGAGTTTTTGCTACTATTTGGATGATTTATTATTCATGTATTAACAAAAACAGAAAATAAGGGCAGCTCAAAAAATAGAAGTGAATGGTTAGAAGCACCAAGATACACATGGGATTAGTAACACGGATTATGTAAATTGTCAAAAGGAACATTTTCACATAATCAAAATTTTTAGATTTATAAAAATAAATATATGATTACCCATCATCAATCTCTAATTCAATATCAGTGTATTTGGTAGATTTGTCATCTTTTTTAAAAATGTTTTCACTCCCAATACCATCAAGATATCCAACAACATTTAAAATGATTTAAAATAAAATAAAAAATATTATCAATAAGTTTGTTAAAAACAAAACCTAGCCGAAATTATCAATAAAATAAATAAATTAATAAATAAATTATACTTTTTCTAAAATAATAAACTTACCAACTAAGTAGGTATAATCGTACCTAAGAATATTGAGAGCGTCAAAATTCACAAAAAATTAAATTCATATCGTGAGATACTTAATGATCTGGAAGTCTGTGCACATCAGTACGTTGGTTTAAATTAACCACATACTCATGATATGTAGTCTTGAAGTTACCCTCGTTGAGTCAAATACCAAAATATCTTATTTGGTAAGATATTCATTCCTTTAGCAAATTTACGAATCGACACAAGAGCCCTCTTAAACCGAGGCGTATATTTTTCCTCTTTAGAATTGATAAACAAAAATCAAAGAATGATTAGACGGGAATAAACAAATAAATTTAAAATATAAATAATATAAATTTAAAATAAAATAAAAAGATATTAGTAGAAAACTCACGCCTTCATCGAGCCAAACGTATGGCAATGAAGAATTTCCGTAACTTGGTAGCATCCATAACCGTATCACTCGTATACATATATACAAATTATCGATTGTAGGTTTGATTTATGCGATTTTGTGAATAGCAGCTATTGGAATAAGTAGAGAAATTTTAGATTTTGAATGTATATAAAGAAAGGGTTTAATATACTTTAAATTGTAGTGCTACACATATTTCATAATTTATACTTTTATAGTTGACTCATAGCTAAAATTTTTTAAATTTGATTGACTTTAATTTAAACTTAAATTAAATTTGCAGATAAAGTAAATAAATATATTAATAATTTTTAAAATCCTAAATTAACGTAAATATATTTATATTTAGCTGCAATTTTTGAAAAAAGTCTATTATAATTTAAAAAATTGTGCTAAAAAGAATTAACAAATTAAAAAAATAGTGTTAAAATTTAAAATATAACAATTTAAGTAAAACAATTTAAAATTTAAAAAGTAACAACTTAAGTAAAACAATTTAAAATTGAGCTCTCTATTTATATTTGTATTTGTATTTGCATTTATATTTGTATTTGTATTTATATTTATATTTGTATTACTATAAAGATAAAGATAAAAATAAAGATAAAGATATAAAAAAAATTCTGTTAAATTTAAAAGTAATAAGTATTAATATTAATAGATATGTACCAACAAATTTTTATAATATCTGGCCGACGTATAGGGCGGGTTTTACACTTTTTTTAGTGCTTGTTTGGGCGCCATTAAATCAATAAAATAAGATTTTTTTAATGAAATTCATTTTTTAGTGTGTTTAACAAATTTTTAATAGTAAAAGTAAAAGTACTAGAAAAATAAAAGATATTTTTTGTGAGAAGCTACAATTTATATTTTTTTCTAAAAGATCTTTTTTCTATAAAAAAGGATATTTTTTACGTTATAAATAAATAAAAAAATACTTTTATTTTATTCTACCTAAACATAATTGATAAATAAAAAAAATTTTTTAAATAAAATATTTAAACATAAAATCACTTTTATTTTTGTAAAAAATCTTTAAAAAAATCATTAAAAAAAGATTTTTTTTAAAAATAACGTACAAGCTCTTATTTTAAGAAGAATTAGTCCATATTTTATGAAGTTTTTTATCAAGGCTGCTCAGTCTGTTTTTTGTTCTCTCTCACTCTTCCACTCTCAGTCCACTTTCTCTATTCTCTCTACGCAACCATGGCTGAAACCGCCGTCACCGACGCCGATAAAACAATCACCACCACCACATTGCCGTCGCTCAACATCGACGAATTATCGATCGACGAAAACAAGAAACCTCCGAAGCTATTAGACGATCCGGAAGACTCCAATATCCAAGCGGTTCGATCTCTTTTCTCCAATCACGACTTCTCCATCTCGCGATTTCTCAACAGCTAGGGTTTACACTTTTTAAACTTTTGTTGATTCGGTGCAGGTTAGTTCTGACGACACGCCGTACACCTCGGCGGCGACGTTCGAGGAATTGAACTTGTCGGCGGAGCTTTTGAAAGGACTCTACGTTGAGATGAAGTTCCAGAAACCGAGCAAGATCCAAGCTATAAGCTTGCCGATGATCTTGAATCCGCCGCACCGTGATTTGATCGCTCAGGCTCACAACGGTTCCGGCAAGACCACGTGCTTTGTTTTAGGGATGCTTAGTCGTGTGGATCCTTCGACGCAAGCTACTCAAGCTCTCTGCATTTGTCCAACGAGGGAGCTTGCTATTCAGGTATACTTTTTGATAGAGATAAGAAAAATATCGCTTTCTTAAAAAGGGTAGAAAATTAATTCGTCTCAACCCTGAGGATGTATTTTTTCAGAGAAGTTTATCCAGACAGTTTAGTAATAGACTTAACAAAAAAGTGTATCTACTTGAAGTGTGAAGTGATTGGTTTTTTCTGTGTGTCTTAGAACACTGAAGTTCTCCGGAAGATGGGGAAGCACACAGGGATTAGCTCGCACTGTGCCGTTCCGACGGATAGCAGGGATTCAATTCCAATTCAAAAAGGGGAGAAAATTAAGGCTCAGGTGGTTATTGGGACTCCTGGCACTATCAAGAAGTGGATTTCATTCAAGAAATTGGAGGTGACCAAATTGACGATTCTTGTCTTTGATGAGGCTGATCAAATGCTTGCTGAGGTAAGTTTTGCATTCTGATGAAATGTAATGCGATTGCTTTTAGTTAGGATTTAAAGTTTCATTGTAGTTTAGAATTGTAACTTGAAGTTGTGATGCTTCTCCGCTTATGTGGAGGATATAGAGGGTGAGAGCACTAGTAAATCACTTGACTCTATGAACTGTGAATTTCCTAAACAACTATGAACTGTGTTGTTGCAGGATGGTTTTAAGGATGATTCCTTGAGGATAATGAAAGAAATAGAAAAATCCAATTCTAGCTGCCAGGTTTGTTGAACTGCCTCTCTTATAGTCTGCATGCATGTATGCAAAGTTCAATCCATTCGAGAATTCTTCTCTAGATATAAAGATGAAACGTATATCCTAATTGATTGCTTTAATTAGGTTGCAAGTTGTGTTGAAGGAAAATATAATTGTTCCTTGATATTTTAGAAACTTCTTATTTGTGCAGCTGAACAATTGCATCTACTTAAATGTACTGTGCCATTGCATCTTCACGTTAATGATCTGAATCATTGCATCATTACTTGAATTGATTTATTGGCCTAGATGTAATTTCTATGCATTTAGTTCAAATATTTGGGTATACTTGTGTGAGGTGTTGATATGTATATTTTTGTTTCTTTTAATCTCCAGGTTCTTCTATTTTCTGCCACATTCAATGACATTGTCAAGAACTTTGTTGAGAGGACAGTTAAAAAGGACCATAATAAACTTTTTGTTAAGAAAGAAGAGCTTTCTTTAGACGCTGTCAAGCAATATAAAGTGCAGTGCACTGATGAGTTGTCGAAGATTGAGGTGATAAAAGATTACATATTCGAGTTAGGAGAAAATGTGGGCCAAACCATCATATTCGTGCGCACGAGACAGAGTGCAAAAATGCTGCACAAGTCACTTGTCAATATGGGTTACGAGGTGACTTCGATACAAGGTGCTCTTGACCATGAAGAGAGAGACAAAATTGTCAAAGAGTTCAGAGATGGTTTGACTCAAGTTCTTATATCGACGGATGTTCTTGCTCGAGGCTTTGATCAGCAACAGGTGCTGAATTTGTTCAATTTTCTCTCCTCCTTTTCCTTTCTTTTGTGTGTAGTTTCTTTTCAAAGTAATGACATCCTACAATTTTATTTAGGTCAATTTGGTTATCAACTATGATCTCCCAATAAAACATACTGCGGAGTATACACGGGAATTTGAGCCTGATTATGAGGTGTACTTGCACAGAGTTGGTAGGGCTGGTCGATTTGGCCGCAAGGGTAAGTTCTTGTTCAGTGTAATGTACTAATACATCTTTACTTTCCACTCCTAAACATATAGACTCTTAGTTGGACTTGTAACTTATTATGAACTTTGTTAGGCCACAGAATTTCTTAACATACAACTTTTAGTTTTTATGCTTTCATTCCAAAGGAAACTAATTCCAGATTTTGTTGTTCATATTTTGTATGATATTTTCAGTGATAATGCAAAATAGTAATTTGTTTCATTTGATCGTACAGGGGCTGTGTTTAACCTAATACATGATGAAAAAGATGAAAGGCTGATGTCAAAGATCGAGAACCATTTTGGCACCCGTGTATCAGAGGTATGTTATATCATGATGGTTTAACCTAATACATATTTGAATCCGCAGAATTTGATTATGGCTTAGTATGCTTGTGGAAAGAGTCATTGAACATACCCATCTTCAATAACTCGTGTTTCATGTCAATGAAATGCAGGTACGAGAAAAAAGTGTCGAAGACTATAAAGCTGCACTTAAGGAAGCCGGTCTACTACAAGCATAGTTGTCAGAACTGAATCGGTGATCGAACCGGTTAGGTCATTGGGTCATTGGATCCACCGGTTGAACTGATTGACCCGGTCCTTTGTAAATAAAAAACAAAATATAGTAAAAAATTTAAAATTAAAATTTAAAATACATATTTTTACTAACATTTTAAAAATATCTAGTTATTTTAAAATAATATGAAACAGGAAATAAGTATTTATTTAATTTTACTCTATCATAAATATTTTTATTTTATTTTTATATTAAAATAACTATTACTTTCGAATTTCAATAATTTATTAATTAGTTTATATCTATTATACTATTATATATTACATATTACAAGTATTTATTGAAAAATAATATTAATAGATATTATATAATTATAAAAAAATAAGTGAGTTTATAATTATTGTTAAATAAAAATATAATTAATTTAAGAATAAATGAGTTTATAATTAAAATTAAAATAAATTAAATAAAAACAAATTATTTGTTGAAATATATATATATATATATATATATATATATATATATATATATATTAATTTGCATATATATTAATAACAAGCTTAATAGTGTGGTGGTTGAAAAATTGGGTACCAAAAAATGAGCCTTATAATGTGGGTTCTGTACCCGGCCAACAAAAATGTGAAAACACATGACTATAGACAAAAATTAGTAAAATCCAGAGAAAAAGAGTCTTGGATTGTTTTGGTTTTTTTTTGTTTTTTTGTTTTATTTAGATAAAGATAGTAGATAATCAAATTTACAATATATGATTTTAAAGGAAAGAAAAATCCAATTTACAAGCAAGAGGGAAAAAATTAAAAAGAAAAAGAAGAGGAAAATGCCTTCTATGATACCTCTTCTGTCCGAAACTCTTTTCTTTTTTTAATGGTCTTGTAATGTTTTTTTTTTTTTTTTACAAAATTCTAATATTTCTATTAGTATTCATGAACACTAACATATCTTATAAACACTACAAGAAAAACACTAATTTAGGTATACTTAAAAGTGTAGTCGAAAGTAAAAAAAAAAATGATGTCTTAGGTAAAGGCTATGCTTTTCGGACTATAGAGACGCTTTATTGAAAGATGCCTATTATGCCGTTTTCTATTCTCAAAGGCTACGCTTTTTTGTACTTTTTTTGTACCAAAAGCTATATTTTTGGTGTTTGAAAATAGGGTGCGCTTTTTAAGTGATGCTGTTTAGAACCAAAGGCTACGCTTTTTAGCTTTCATGCTTACCCTACTACACTTATCCCTTTGAGCTTTCATGCTTACCAGAATAGGCTACACTTATCCTTGCTACTACACTTATCCAGAATAGGCTACACTTATCCTTGCTACTGCATCACTTTTAAAGTGTAGCCACATTGTATACCATAGCTACTCTATATAAGTGTAATCTTATATCCCTCATTTTTTTATTTTAAATTTGTGTATATATATAATATTTTAATAATTTTTTGTACAATTTAATATTTAGTAATATAATTACATATATAATTTTGTATTTTTAATTAAATTAGTTAAATATTATAAAATAAAAATAAATATATTATAGTACTAAATAATTTTTTTTAATAATAAAAATGATCTTTTAACAAAATATATTTATAATGAACCAAAAGTATTGGAATGAACATAATTTTAAATATTCATACATCTCACACTAAATTAAGCATACCCATATCAAAATATACATGAGACTATTTAGAGTTTACTATTAATAAACTATAAAAAAACTAAAATATTATAACCTACATAAGTATCTTTTAATAAACAACTTAATCTTCATCAGCATCTTCAAAATTATCCTACATAATTATATAGAAAAATAATTAAATAAATATTTATAATGATATAGTGCCAAAATTAAACAAAGGATATGAAAATAACTACATTGATTCGCAATTATAAAATAAAAAATCAGAATAATTAATTAACGAGGAAAAACTTCAGATATTAAACGATTACGATAAGCTCCTCAAACTCAAAAGATAAGAAATAATAATGGCTGAATCAAAGTAACTGTAGATAAAAGTTGCAACTAAACAAAAGAGAGATTCCATGGCCCTTTATTTAGTCTAAACAATAAGAAAAACATTATCAAGGAAGATAAATATTATGAAAAAAAGGTTATAATTTAGAACTAGATTCCAGCACATTAAATATTATGGATATGAGAATTATCGAAGGAAGATAAGTAATAAAGGCAAGAAAAGACCAGATTAATAGAAGAATCTCATACCCAATAGACCTACCAAAAGTGGTATATCATCATCATTGATGCAAAATACATGTATAAAAGATGAATTATTGACAGGCACTATATCATCATCATTGATACAAAATACATGTATAAATCAAGCACTAAATATAGAAAGCATCTGTCTTGCACAAGATGCCAAAGAATGTTTCTGGTAGCAGCTTTCTTAGAATATGCAGGTTGCACACCAAACTCTAATTCAGAATCACATACTGCATGGCAATTTGACTCTCTCTTTTTAAGAAAAAATACAGCTTTGTTCTGATTCACAAGAACCTAGACAATATTTAGGAACATTTACAAAGAAATTCAGTTAAATAAAATATAGAAATATAACCACCGAAAGCTCACAGGTCACCAGTTGTATGCAAGAGAGGTGTGCTTGTAATGCCATGAAAACGTTTTCATGCATAGAGGGCTGCTTTTTAAGAAAAGAAACAAGAACATGACTTGCAAAATTTTGGTGAGTATCATTTGCATGAGGACAAAAACTAGGTAGCAATCCCCATAGTTCATGGGCTCGAGTCAACAGATCTTCACTAATTTGTGTCTTCTTCACTGGAAAAAATGTTGAAAAGCTTGCTCAAGAACTTGATATTAGTGGTTATGTCATAGAATAGGAATTGCATACATACCAGCAAAGGGTAAGATATATGAAGTGAGAACAACAAACCATTGAGATAAATTAGTACTTTCAACTATGCTTGCCCCTCCCTCCCCTTCTTCCATTTTTTTTTTTAAGAAAATGGGAAAAAAATGTTAGTCACTTTTTACAAACTCAAATTAGATTATCTCAAGAAACTTCTCTGATGTGTGATGTGAAAGCTGATGTCAATTTTTTCAATGAAGCACTTTGTCTAAAGTGAACTAACATTGTACTCTTACCATTAATTTATGCCAACACTGCTACTTCGTTATTTCAAAATTTTAATATCTTCTACGTCCATAAGAATTCAAGTATTTACATTAACTATGCATTAATTATTTCAATTCTTTAACATCTCCTACATAGCTTTCATAATGACAAAATGTTCATAAGAGTCCAAATAATTGCATCAACTAGGAATTAGAGAACCAAATATATGCCACGCTTGAAGACGTTTGGCTCAATTACTATGGAAAGCAATTCATACAAATAATCTAGTTCCAATTCATCACATTTTGTGCCAACAAATTTTGCACTACAAGAAATTAGTAAGTATACAGTTACAGTTATTAACTAAATCAAACATAAATATTAGGTTAACTCATGGAATCCGGTAAAAGGCATCTTCTTTACACAAAGGAAAAGTATATAGAACCAACTAATAATCAGCCAAGAATGGAACAACATAATTAATTATAATTAGTTTTATTAATTTATAATTTAATTTGTTTTTTAAATTATTGTTGACCACGTTCAAAACATGAGGGAAGATATATTTATAATCAGCCAAGAATCACGGAACAGATGCTTTGATCATTCATTAGTTGGTTCCACATAGAAATCATATCCAAAATCATCAAATTTATTAGAAAAAGAAACATCCGTGTGCCTATCAGTAGCAATATCCGGTTAAAGTCACGGTGCCTCTGGTTTACTAGTTGGCTGATTCTTGACTTATATAGAGTTAGTTCCCTGTTGTTACACAAATATTCTGCACAAATCTCTCAAAACATATCGATCAGAAATTATACTAGACAGAACAACTACATCAAAGCACATCACCTCGGAACTTTATCTACTGGCATACCATGCACATGTACAAATTCTTTCGACACAAAATGCACAGGGACAGATGTAAGTAAAACACACATAATCAATAAAATTCGCTTATTCGGTCACAAGTTGCTCTATCTTCGCCAGTTAATACTAGTTTGGCTCTGACATCTATCTTCTTCGACGAGTACCACGAGAAAAAGCTCTCCGGCATCTTTTTGCAATCTCAATGGCGATTCTCCATCGGTTTTCCACTTTTCCTCTTCTCACGGCGGATCGGAGACAACGCTATGTGAATGCCGATACTTGCTATAATGATCGGTGTTCTCCCAAACCCAGATAATTCTAACTCATGTAATACCTCAGCATCCATGAATGATGTGGTAACATCTATTTTTTTTTCTTATTTTTCTAACATAAAAAAGCTATTTCCCCCAAATTCCAGTTTAAAATGTTTACGGTAATTATTAGTCTTTTTATCATGTTTAACACACAGTAACTCAAAGTCAAAGCATCTTTATAAAAGCCAAGTGTTCACATTTAATTAGAAACTTTTTTGTAGTCACCATAGCCATGGTAAAATTATAGGTACCACAGAACCGTCAGAACGCACCTTTTACAATGAGCCAAACTGCATACAACTTGAAGTCATCTTCTAAATTTTCTATGTCCTTTTTTTGAAAAAAAAAAATCATGATTAAGTCAAGTATTTGCATGGTTTTGTGTCAACCGTGTTTGGTTTCATAACTACAGAATGTGTGTGGTCTACTATCAACCCAGTAGAGATAGATGGCGTAGGTTCTGAAATAGTTATATAGGTGTTATATTTTTAATTATACATGAAAATTAAGTATGAGGTTGTATTTAATTTTGGTGACAGGTTATTTGATGCCATTTTTGTACTAAAAGATACCAAGAGGAATTTGATTTGAAGGGAAACAATATGTCGCTATATTCATTAGTTCAATCCTGCTAGCAAATTGTTCAAGGGTTTACATTTATGTGAATGAAGCACGTATGTCTCTTTATCTGTTAGTCAATAGCTTGTT
Source organism: Arachis hypogaea (assembly GCF_003086295.3). Taxonomy (NCBI): domain Eukaryota; kingdom Viridiplantae; phylum Streptophyta; class Magnoliopsida; order Fabales; family Fabaceae; genus Arachis; species Arachis hypogaea. The sequence continues at coordinate 150,612,345 of NC_092051.1, read as the reverse complement.
AACCAAGCTTCTCAGTTAATAGTCCAACTGTCAAGTGAGTTAAAATTGGTTGGATGGTTTAAGTAGTTCTAAGTGTATATAAACTTGGTTGGTAATATAAGTTGAGGGTTCATATGTTTTCTGGTGAGATTTATATTTATAATAAGTATCAAAACAATGTTATGACATAATTGAGTGGTCTATGAAATTTAGTTATAACTTAAAAGTAATATTCTCTAGGTAATAGCACATATATACAACGTGCAAATATTGTAGTAGTATTAGTTAAGGTAAATACAATTGACAAAATACAACTTCATCTTCTGTCTTCATGTATTATATTAGTAGCTAATTATTTAAGTCCTAGCATTCTAGTGAGTAACATTATTTATCATAGACCATAGTGTATCTTGAAAGTAATATTAAGGTAGCGATATCCTATTTAAATTTTAAAGAGCTAAAGTAGTAAATAAGATTTCTCTCTTTCTCCCTCTAAATGAGCATTTTTAAGAATCAGGATTCCATACCTTGGAAATAAAAATTACTTTCGATTTAATTTATATTTATTGGACTAATTAAGTAAGACATGGTGTTCTATAATTTTTACCTTCTATTACTTGTCTTTGCTTATATTTAAATTGTACAATTTTTTTATGATTAAATAAAATTTGAATCACTAGGTTAAATATAAACATTATAATTTGATAATATTATATAAATTTTATAAATGGATGTTATTCTATTTAGTTGAATATTGCACTAGTTTTTTACACTATCATAAATGGTTTGTTTATTTATTTCTCAATTCTCATAGTCCCTTGAAATTTGAACAGCTATATTAAGTACTCCAAATAATTGGAATAGATGATTTTTGTCACGCAGATGAGTATATCGACCCTATCTAGCCCTTATCTATTTTTTAAAAGACAACATATATCCCTTATGAATTACCAAAAAAAAAATTATATCCCTTATGAAAAAAGGAATGCTCTGGTCTCCCAATATTATTATTATTTTGAAATAATACAACTGTTTTGTTAAATTCATCAAATAATATCAAAAATTAATTTTGTAAAAGTTTTATTTATAATTTGTAAAATTTTTAATCTTTTATTAAAATTATATCCAAATATCTATAAAATTATATGAAAATACTTTATTTTCCATAAAAGAACCAATCCAATCCAAATACTTTAGTTTCCGTCTAAAGAACAAAAAGAAAAACATTATTTCTTTCACTTTATGTTATATAGGTGGTAAGGTTTGAGATTACACTGAAGCATACTTAGCTCCATTCTGGTCGATCTCCAAGCCTTATTCTTCGCATATCTGTATATAAAATGCTAGGCTAGTATCTCTTTTTTTTTCCTGTCTAGATTATTTTCATTCTCGTTGTACTTTCAGTAGGTTTGTAATCCTTGAGATTATTGACCCTTGAGGCCTTAGCTGGGTTCCTCGTTAATCTTTAGGGGTAAGATTAACGATAAGGCAATCTAGCATTAAAAGTGCAAATTCTACCTTGGTTACAATGATACCTTTAACATATGCTTTCTTTCGCCGCGCGGTCGGGTCGTCGGGTGTACTATCGGCCTTGTTGGTTACAAATTTTAATTTTATTATTTTTGGACAGAAGGGGAAAACATTATAACTGGTCCAAACTCCAAAGGACCAAAACTAAGCCGAACCACTTTATTTATAGCTCACACCAATTCACTCATTGTCCTCATTGATTTCACATTTTGCAATCTAGCATTTAAAGTGCAACTTGGAAGATGGAGAACAACAATTTTAAATCCTTTGCTCGTTTCCTAATAAAGATATTTCTTAGCTGAAATTAACGCTGCACAACGAATAACACTATTTTATTATTCAATCTACTTTTTATAGATATTATTTATGAAAATTGATCCTCTCCATTTTTTTTTCCAATGGAGAGAATAAAATGTAATTTCTCACTTTTAATTCTATAAGTGGGACCAGAAATAAATAAGACAGAGAGCAATGAAGGGTAAGATTAAACCCTGGATACCATCCAATTTTTTTTTCCACCGGAGAAAATCCACCCCTATTATTTACTTAAACGTAGACTAGTCGTAAGCTAAAAATCTTCTGAAATTTAAAGGATTGGACGATAAGGCAGAAACAACAGAGAGAAAACAAATAAAACCTATTGACAGCAATAATCCGATACAAAAATACTAGCCTGACATTCCTACCTATGCGAATAATCTTAAAACTAACAGTAAAATGCAATGCTAAAGATCTAAGAGGAACACTTTTGGACCCCCACTGAACCACTTAAACAATAAGGAGGTTCTGTTCTTCGAAACTTTCATTCTTCATTTAATCATTTTGATTCATTGGCTGCACCAAAAGGTAAAGGTGAACAAACTAGTGCATTATTTACACTTTGAATTAAGCCCAGGTGTATTTGTCAGAGTAAAGGAATGGTAGGATTTCAAGAGCAATTATGAGTTAATTTTACATCCTTAAAAGTATCTTACACCCGGAACCACAACTCAAACACACCTTAAGGTGCTTGTGCTTGGAGAGGAATGTTCAAGACTAAAACCCAAGTAATCGAGTTGATGCTTCCTAAGCTGAAGCTCACTGAGCCCTTAGCTCTAAACAATAAGGTCAATCAATGACTCATAGCTTAGTAAACTGAAAAATAGCTCCTATCGAGCCACTCACCTCCGGGAATGTTTCAAGAAATGCTTTTACAACCACCTACTACTCATATCTAATTAAGCATACAGATATCTGTTTCATCCATAACAACCAGCCCAAGATTATTAAGCAAATCAAATTTCAATACTTGAGAAAGAAGTAGATGTACCTTTTCATCTTTATTGTTTACCAATTCCGAACAATACAGAACCACTTCTTGATATCCATTATAGATCTTTGATGCTGTCACAACTCTTAATTTATCTTGAGGATCTTCACCCTCTGGTCGTTACAGTGAACAGACATTCAACAACTTCTGCATATGATACTTACCAAAAGGATTCATCAGCAGTTCCATAAAATGAGCAGTGATCACATCAAATATGACTAGAAATTTTCTGGTATAGCCTCATCAAACATCTTTACGCAAACTACAGCCATGCTGAGATTTAGCTACTAAATTTACATGCCTTTGATATTTGTGTAGGAATCATACTGGGGTAGCAAATGGGGGAACTTTTGAGGCAGTCAAACAAAGAAGCAAATGACCACTTTTCCCATTCAACCATGAAAGTACCAAAAATAATATAAATCATTACTGAAACTCTCCATGAGACAGAGAATTCACAAATGCCCAAGGAAAAAACCATATTCCCTTATTAGAAGCATGAAAGTACCAAAAACCTCACATTTCTTTATGTAAAAACCCAACACCTGCAAAATTCATCATGTATTATACAGTCCACCAACCCAAAAACTAAATCTAAGAGTTTTACATAGCTTCAGCCATTGTTACTTATAACACCACTTAATATGTGTAATCACTGTTCATACCATGTAGGGGTCTCTTTGTTGTATTCAGTCAACAAGATAGAAAAACAAAATAGACAACTTTTCACTTTGAGCTGATGAGCTCACTGCAAATTTTCTTAGTAAAAATAAACAAATAGAATCACATGAATCATTGATACATAATTAAAAAAGAAGAATAATATAATTTAAAGGTATGACATCAACAAATAATCTGAATTTGAGTGACAATAACCTTGACAGAACCTGAAATTTTTAATCCAAACCATCAACTGCGTCTAAAACTAATGCCTGCAGAGGCGTTCTGAAAGATTGATGCCTTAATAACTAAATGGAGGAGGTGAAATCATAATATCTATGTTTTACCAAGGCATGGAAAGACATGAACCATGAACCCTTTTTTACTAAAAAGCATGCCCATAATATCCAATATAATTCAGTTTCCAATAAATAAGTTATGCTACTTGCACCAGCATAGCTGGATGAGGTAACTGTTACTTGACCATTAGCACTGAGTTGGATGAACAACCAATCACCAAAGGCAATCTTGTAGTCTCATTCTTACATAATCCATATGAGGTAACAACACACTAGCAGCTTAGCTCCGTGCTTTTCCGCTTCCAAGTGTAAGCTCCAAATCATCCAATCCTACCTCATGAATTTTTTCTCCGACCCAAGGCTTTACCTGTGGCTGTACCCCAAACTCTTCTGCGGAACTTATCCTCAGCCCTTGGATTGCTTTATCAGGCACATAGTGCTGAGCCGCTACAGGGTTAACAAGATTGAAGGTTGGAGATGTTGGCATCGCCGATGCAGAGGGTCCAAATGCTTGGAATTTCAGCCACTGGCCAGACTCAATGGTGGAGGAAGTATCCGACTCGTCACATTCCGGGATAGTTGCCGGGGTGTAAAATTGTCTGTGTGTGGGGCTAGCGGGGGCTGAAGCTGCAAAGAAAGGATAACTAAAAGACGACATGGATTCTTTTGCAATAGCTTCCCATGTGGGAATCGGTTTAGGATTTCTTGAAGTTGGCGATGAGAGTGGTGGTGTCACAGGGGCACTATTTGATATCCTTAGAGGAGGGAGGGATGCAGGAATAGCATTACGAAGGTATGGAATGAGGTTCGATGTGTTCTCTCCGTCCAAACGGAAAGGGCTCGGGAAAGAGGAGGAAGTAGGACTGACTTGGTAGGAAGGAATTGGACTTGGAAAAGATGAAGACAGAGGACTAGGATTCTGTGAAGAGAAAGGTGTGTTTCTGGAGGAAGTGCCTGCACCATTATTGGCCAGCGGTGGCTTGCAGCCCTATTCATTACAATCAAAACCAAACACATCAAATTAGTAACAATCAATGACATAGCTCACCATAAAATGATTAAGCAAATTCTATAATCATAGCACAGAAATTCTTGTACAATTTGGCCTCAAATTTGTTTCCTCATTGGGAAAACCAACAGAGAAGACTATTACTACTGCCGATCACATGCAACTTCTTCAAATTCAGTAACATCGAAAGAGAATCAGACAAATGTTAGCAAGTATAACAAATCACTTCTGTTTCTTTCCCGAAAAGCGTAATCGTAATTAGTAAGGCTTCTTTTTACTTTTATTATTTTCCTCTACAAATTCTTTAAAATAGAAAGCATCAAAATAAATAAATGTTTGAATCAACCAGTCGCTAAATCCTAATGCATCAATAAAAATCACAGAGAGATAACAGATCCAATATCCTAACGCTCCGAGAAACTCGCAGTCACAGTACAAACACTCGAATCGGAGCTAGAAACAAGCTCGATCGAACTTAAAATTAGTCTATCCTTTTTCTATTTTCCAATCGCAGATTCCGATCAAACAGTGAAGATCAAGATGCAAAATAAACAAAATCAAAGCGAGATCTGCGAAACAGTTTCAAATTCTCTTCGATTCAGTGATTTTACCTTGCGATACGTGGTTCCGTCTTCTTCAACGGCCCAACCAGCTTCAGCACAGAGAGCTTTAAGCACCTCGTTGTTATCACAGTGTTTCGGCAAGTTATAGTTCCCCTGAGCTCGCAAACCAGCGTAGATCTTGGCCGCTATAGCTCTCCTCCTCCTCTCTCTCCTCCGATTGTTCTCCCTCTCACGCCACGACGGCTTCCTCCGGCTAGTCGCCGCCGATGTAGCACCGTCGGAAGCCATATAATATAAATACCTCCGGCGGAGAAAGCGTGCAACTAACTAACTCTGAGGTTGCTGCGTTTGCGTGAGTATGAGTGAGTGTGTGTGTGTGGTGCGTCGTAGGGGATTTAAACCCCTCTAAGAAGGTGAAGAGTGTTGTTGTTATGTGTGTGAGTGTGACTGTGGTTTGTTACTTTTTTGTTTTTCAGTTATTCGGTTTTCACGAGTCACGAGGAATGTGCTTGTTTCTTCATCTTGCTATAGCTGGTTATGGTTGTGGTGATGGTGGTGGTTTTACTATGGGGTATGTGTGAATAAGAAGTAGTAGTAGTAGTAGTAGAAGAAGAAGAGAAGAAGCATGAAGAATCTCATAAAGCTGAAATTGAGAGAGAATGGGGGTGGGGGTGCGTGTTAGTGTGCGTGCTGTCACACTGAGAATCATGAGCTCGTTTCATCATCTTGCACGTACTCTCTCCCTGTCTCTCGTTTTTTTTTAAAAAAAAAATAAATAAATATCAGTGAATTAATTGGCAAAGTTAAGAAAATGGAATTAAGATTTAATTTTTATGCAATGTGCTTGTTGTAAGTTTGATAGAAGGATTTAATCAGATGTTATTATTTTCTTAGGAAATAATTAATTTTTATCTACGATGAAAAATATGATAAAATACCTTTTTTTAATACAATAATACATAATTGAATATATTAAAAAAGTTATATTGAAAATATATGCAAAATAGATTCTATTAATTAATTAATTAATTAATTTATTAAACTCTAATGATAGTGAGTTACTTATATTAATACAATTAGGTATTGTTTAATTTATTTTATGTTGATAGTACATTATTTGAAAAAATAATTTATAGCTACACTCACCTAAATTGTATCAACCGAAAAAGATTTCTTCTTATTATTTAATTGTGTAGCCTCACATTAATAAAATATTTCATTACTTAAATTATTTTTCAAAATACCGCATATAGATGTGATAAGGATATTGGTGTATTAATTTAAAATAAAATTTGTTACATTAATAATTATTAATTTAATATATACTATATTCCATTAAAATTAATTTCTCCACTTAAAATAATATACCGAAATAAACCGAATTTCTTCCTTTTCCGTGAAATCGTTGAGGATTGGAATCCGATGACAAAACGAACGGCTGTGATTAACCGGAGGCACGATAGTGTGACGAAGTGGACCCCAAATAATTTGAGGGATTTGACGCGTGGACATCACATGTGGGGTGCTCCTCTCTGATAACCTAATTATTAGTGACTATGGACCCCACTGCAGGTCACTACACAGTACTCAGTAATCATTCAAACCAGAATGATCCATATGTCTAATGATGCTTTTTCATTTCATTTCTTTAAAAAATTTTCAATAGTTATGTAGGAAGAAATTTTTAGAAAAAAAAATTGTATTAGATATATATCAATTCATCAACATTAAGATGTGGTTTACAGGATTAAGGAGAGTTTATAAGTGCAAATCACCTACTAAAATTGACTTCAAAATGATATGGAATGTCTTTTGACTTTTGACTAAATGAGTTTTTACTACTTGTAATAAATCGCATTGGCTAATTGCTAATTGAATATAAACTGCGAAAAAGTCAGTTAAAAACTGTAAACATGTTATAAAAAAAAATTATAGGTAATCAATAATATTATTGAACAATGTAAATAATAGGGTTAAAAGAGTAAATTAATTTTAAATTTAACTAATAATATTAAATGAGGGTGTAGTGACTTTTAGTTAGAATAAACCAATTTTAAAATGTTGTTCATATTGTTCAAATAAATTATTGGTTACTTACCATTGTCCTATAAATAAACATGCTGAAAAGGAATCGTTTGATCAATTAAAAAGTACTTAAAATTTTAAAAAATAATTTTAAATAAAATAAAATATATTAATGGATTGTAAAATTATGTCCAAACAACATACTCATAACTATGTCCATATAACATAAATCTATAAGTTGGTATTGATATTAAGATTGATTTATCAGTTGTTAGTAGTGCATTAAATGAAGTTAGAAAAGATTACGTGTTATTGAAATTAAATGTTCGTATGATTGGATTGGGAAAAAAAAAAGTTCACTCGAAATTTAGTGTCCATTTACCCGCCAAATTATTGCTGCTGCGTCCTTTACCATTGCGAATGCCGAAAAGCATTTTCTTTTTGGCTTGTCTTTTTTGAGTGGCATTTCTCGCTTTTTCTTTTTCTCCCAATCTCTTTAATGGTCAAAGATGGAAAATTCTCTTTAGTGGGTCAAAGTTTGAAGCTGAAAAGATTAGTGTACATTACATGAAGTTAAATTCAGATTAATCTAATTAAGTAACAATTTGTGAAAGTCTAGTACGTGTTTTACAGGCATAGAAACAAAATTCTTACACTTCCATTATAATGCGTACTCTGTCCACGAAATTTGTCAGCGAAGTGGACCAACAAGTTCACAAAAAAGAATTTAATTTAATGAATGCTTCAAAAGTTAGGGCAGATGAACTATAACTATAACAATTTGTCAATTAAATTATTTAAAAATATATATATATTGAGAATTGTCTGAATTCAAAAGAGAAAAGGCCAATATAATTTGTCATAAAATCTAAACAAGAATATTTTGAAGTGTACATTTAAAGTACTTAGACATATTGGACAAGGCATTGAAAAGAACGGGAAAGTGGCATGGGAATCGCTTTCGGTGATTTTTTATCATTATTATCATTATTTAATTTAATTATATATAACAAATACTAAAATATTTTGCACTAGGCACGAGCCAAACAAGTCACAATTAGTTTGGCAACCAGATCATAATATTGGTGAGGAACAACAGCAACTATACAAAAAGAGGATATACGAACTTTCTCTATATGAATCTGCTAAGAACCCAAAACGATATCAAATTTTGCAACAAAATGTCTTATTAGTTGTTACATTATTTAGCAACCTTTTCCTGCTAAAGACTAAAGCCACTCCCTCAAAGTAGAAGCAAAGCTTCGATATAGCTTTTGTTTCCTCCCCAAGCCACATAAGAATGAAAAAGAATACAAAAAGGGACAAAACAAAAATAGGGTGTTGGACGAGAGATACAAATATTCAAACAAGCTCCGAAAAAAGTTTTCTTAAAAAGAAAAATTCAATCAACATTACTCCGGTTAAAAAACTCGTCTGCTTTTCAGTAGTCTCGAGTTCAAATAAGGAGATAGAAAACATCTAATAGGAGCAGCAGTCATAATTCCTCTAATCGGATAAGTTGAAACCCTAAATAATATTCAGTCAACATAACATGCAGCAAAAAAGCAGCACCAGAAATAGACGATACAAATTCAGGCATGAACAAAAATTTGATCATATTTCACTTGTACAATAATCATCTATCTATTGAACACCATAATGCACAAAACTCCGGCCTACCGCATAACCTTATACCACCCCACGAGGAGAGAAGAAAAAATTAAACATGTGGTCGCTTGGTTAGCACCTTACTGCAAAGAAGTATAGTATCTATTATCTATCTATCTTTTGACAAAATATCTAGAATCTTGGAAGTGAAGGGGTTCGTTCCCCCAAGAAACCCAACCAGCTGTCAGTTCCCTAGCAAACAGTTCTATGCATCGAGGAGGTCGGAGCCCAGGAACATAATCCAATAACAAATCTGTTCATATTATAAAGAAAAGAAAAAATGAACTAGCATTCAAATCCTACAAGGTTCTCAGCACAAATTAGCAACCACATAAAAGTAAAACATCCGCACATTAATCAGACAAGAAGAATACCTGCAATTGGGGGCTTTCTTGAGTAATCACCGGGAATGGTCATAATCACATGATGATCCTTCACAGGTTTAAATTTTGAATGCTTAGAAGAATTGTTCACCTATCAAGGATGAAAGAATGGAAATGAGAGATGAGAGATATATAAAAATAAGGGGAAAAAGTTTATGGTGGCTAGAGGGCCTATAAAGTAATAATTTGAAGAGTTTACCTTCCCAGCGATGTATCCCAGAATAAGGCATTCATATGGCCTATGATGGAAGAGATCAATATCACCAATCAAGGATCCATTTGCTTTCACCTGCCATAGACAAGAAGTACAGATGTATGTTGAGAATCATGATAGTAAAAGAAGAAAGAGTTGCAAAGAAATAGAAAAATAGTTTACTGAATGGTGAAAAGTGCTGGATATACATGCGTACCCTATATACGGTTGTAAATGCAACCAACCAGTAACTAATATTCAAGATATCTAACAGTAAAATATCTCTAATAATGTAGCGGAGTTTGGAATAGCATCACACACTTTAAGGGCAAACAGTACGAAGAACTCAGATATCACCTTTAGCCAATAAAAAGTAGCAGCATAGCCAACTCCCCATGCAGGAAAAAGCTCATTCTCTGCAAAACTGCGAAGCTTCTCTCTGTTGGTCACCCATAAGGCTACAAGTGCACCATCAGTGTGAGTAAGTTGCTTAATAGGAACGGATAAAAAGTATCTGTTGGGCAGGGTTGGGTACCTGCATTGTGTAAGAAATAGATCAGAATTTATGAAGAAAAAAAAAACAACATTTGATGGTATTCTCCTCTTAAGATGGGTTAGAGAATATGTAGCTGAACAGTCAATCTAAGAGAAGCATGGCATATCATAAAGGCGATTGAACACCAAAATTATATGGCATACAAATCTCTTCTTTTAGAAGATGGCACATGATATCTGAGCAAACAATAGTGCTGCTTAAATACCTTGATTTCTGGGAGGCACTAGCATTTTCCCATGGTGGATCTACTACTATAAGGTTGAAACCAGAGTCAGCATTAGCTGCAAGAATTAATTAAAAGGGAAGCTGAATTAAATATGAAACATAATATGAGATCCTTTTGTGAGCACCTAAACACAAACAAGTTGTCTTTAGAAATGCTACATGAAAAATTAACTGGTTTTCTGTTGATAAGATCATACAGATCTAAACATAATTCAATAAAGACAAGATAACTCCATTCACATGTCATGAAACTGTTGATGTGAATTATTTAAGGTCATAAGAAATATACCAAGTATTATCAACAAGTAAAACAGATCATTTCTTTCCATGATGGCAATTGTGGCATAAACATGCCAATGAACAATGGGAGAGTTATTGAATGTGAGCAGGAACCAAGGTCCAAGCATATAAGTCAACAAGAAATTGAAATTTATGTAACCAACCATTACCAGGAATTAGATTGCGAATCTGTCCCAGATCAGACTTCCACATGATGAAAACAAATACATATAAACACATGTAAGATACCATCCATCAAATCTCAGTTTAAAATTTCAGCTACCAAGAAATCTAGAAAAACTTTCCATAACAAAAGGACAAATAACCAAAACAATACGAAATGCAAAAGCCAAGAAAATTTGATTATTATTGTATGGAGGAAAAGATACCATGTAAAAACAACTCTGTCGAGGCACTATATAATGATTGTTCAAAATTTCAGCTACAACATCATCCTCGGTGTCGTTAGTGACCAAATTATTGAATGCAGGAAGCACCCTCTGCTCACAGCATTGCACATTTGCGAAGTCATCTGACGAAAATTATATTCAGAGTAAATTATCATTCCACCAGCTAATAGTGTCCAACATTTAACCTACAAACTAAATCTAATAAGCAACTGCACAAATTCATGTATCTAAACCTCGACTACAACCTTAGGCAATTAATAACTTAATTGAAATCCTACCAACATGAAATAGCTAAGACTATGTATCATTCTTTCATGGTAATAGAATATGATGAAATGTTATGGAGCTAAATAGAATATGACCAATGTTGAATTCCATTGTATATCAAACAAATGAATGGGGAAAGGTTTCAGTTTCATTGTCTATAAATACAATATAGAGATAGAATCGTAACGCTTTTAAGTTGTTTGCTTTCAATACATTTCCCTCCATTATTCAACAAAAGAGTGAAAGCATGAAAACCCTCACCATTAATCTCAATTAGCTGCTGTTGAGGCTCACGGAGAGGCATATTCAGTGTCACCTCCAAGTGCAGCACTTCCCGAGCAAGGTCAATGAAAGAGTGTTGGACACTCTCATGCTCCCTCTTTGAGCAGCCACAAGAATCATTTCTCAAGGTTCTCAATACATCCAACATTTCGGTACATTGTAGCAAACTCTCATGTGCCTTCAACAACAAAGGCCTTGCTTCCTGCACAATATAACAACAACAACAACAATAAACACATTTATTTAACAAATTACAATACAGTTGTAAATGAGTTGAACCGAACAAGAGCTATCAGATTCCAAGCTTGGCATAGCTTAGGGTCAACTCTCACTAGCATTGTGCTCGGCTCATTAACAATCGAGCCTAATTTTGAAGCTCAAATCCTTGGCTCATGAACTCGCCTTATGAAGGATTAGTATCCTTCCCTCTGAGATGCTAACAAACTCGAACTAACTCGACTCACGATACTAACACTGAAATACAGCTTAAAATTTTATGACATCGAAGAATTGTTCCTTCATAATATAAAATATCCGTCAAATTAAGAACGTAATTTAAAATAAATCATTTAAATAAATAATAAATAGAATACCTGGTGACGGCGATTGGCGATTTGTTCTCTGGCGTTCAACGGTGGAGGTTCCTTCTTCTTGTTCCGTTTCCGTTTCCGTTTTGGTTGTTGTTCCGAGGTAGTTACGGTGGTGGAGAGAGGTTCGTTACGCGGGGATTCGAAGAAACGAGGATAGTAGGTGGAAGGAGAGACATTGAATCTGTTATAGGAACGGTTAAGAACGCGAACGGGGTCCAGGAAAACGGCGTTTGAATCGTCATTGAAGAAGTATATGCCAGATTCGTTAAACGACGCCGGTTTCTGTGACTCCGCCATACTTAGTAGTCAGCTCTCGCTAGCTAACTTGCAAAACGGTTACAGTGCGTGAGTGTGTGTGTGTGAGAGAGAGAGAGAGAGAGAGAGAGAGAGAGGAAAGTGCACTGAGCTTTTGAAATTGGGCCATGTGCATTGTGCAACCTTGTTAATGGGCTTTTTGGGTAGAATCAATAGCCCAAAAAAACACATTGACTGAAAATAAGAAGATAATTGGTATATGGGTATCATTGATATTATACACTATAATGTAATAAAAACTTACTTTTCATAACATTTTAAAATAGTAAATCATTAAAAAAGATAATTTTATTAATGTGATAATATATAATTAAAGAAATAAATATTGTCATTCCTATTTAATAATATTATTTTTTTATAAATTTATGCAAATATACAATGTAAAAAATTAATGTAATAAATTTATGCGTATAGTAGTATTATTAAAAATAAGAGTGGTATATCATTTTTCTATAATTAAATAATTATATAAAAATGTTTACAATAACAATATAATCAAATTAATTCAAATTTGACTAGGTCTAAGGTATTGAATCTAATTTTTCACATATCAAAATTCCAATATATAATCCTACAAATTTTGAGTTACATTTTGAACTTTTTTATTGAGCAACTCTTATCACTCTCTTTTACATGGAATTATGTTTCATCCAATAATGATTTTCTTTAAAAAAGAAAAATAAACAGCTTCATGAATGAGAAATACCAAACTCTATCCATGTCCCTAATTTTTTTTCCCTTTTACTTTATAGAATTTACCGGTTAAACGGTTAAGCTTAAGAATAGAGAATCTACTTTCGTTTTCAGTTAGCAACTAACAAAAATAAATAAATAAAAAATAAAAAATATATTCTTTTAAATTTGACAACGTATAGGGAGCCAATGGTCTAAGCGTACAATGGAGGTTTAGGAAGTATTAGAAATATGATCATTAATGTTACATTGTCTTGTCAAATTATACTTTTGGGATGAGTGGGTTGATCACATGGTATTAGAGTTTTAGATTCAAAAGGTCAAAGATTTGATCTTTGGTAAACTCCAAAATCAACTTAAGTTTTTGGGATGAGTGATATTATGACATGAGATATTTATTATACCTGATATCGGATGATTATTCTGAATAGTATGAATGATGTTCATTTTATTCATGAACTAAAAATTTAACACATTATACACATTGTATGTTCAGGTCATTGACTCCCTAACAGTACCCTTTAAATTTTAATGTTGCAAGGAAATTGAGAGATTGAAATGAGGCTAAGAAGGGAACAAAGAAGTTGTTGAAATTTGGGGCCCAGTTTTATTTGTCCATTTCTGCCATAACTTGCTTGGAAGGTCTCCAATGCTCCCAATCCCAAGTATCTTTAATTTCCCAATGTCTCTCTCATTACATATGATATGTTATTCAATTATTTGGTTTAATTAATATATTTTTGTGTCTATTTAGATTAATTAATATTCACACTGCATGTTTGTTTCTTTTGCTATTAATCTTCAGTACTAATATTCATAATTCATATACAGGGTACGGTCCTTCACAATCACTTATAATTAGTAGTTAAGTTTCTTTATTAGTAAGGTCTTTCCTTGTTAAGTTTTTGTATTTCTTGTTAAGGAAAGAAAAATACTATTACTTTTATTTTCAGTTTAATTTCTATGGAGATCATTTAATATGTACCTTTTAGATATCTATAATAAACATTTTTAAAAAAGAAAGAAAAATAAATAAAAGTAATGTCTTGTATAACTTTATGTTAAATCAAGGTTTATTGATTTTTTTAATCCTATTTTCATCATGTGCCCAACTAGTCCTTATTTATTTAGGTTTTCTTTTTTATTGTTTCCTTTGTTAATTGTTAATTAATCAATCTATGCATATAAAAAAAAAGACCATATATGACAAATTGACAATAGTATAAGATTATTATAGCTTAGCCTTCTGAGTTCACACTATGTTCCGTACATATTTTTTAATTACTGGAGAAAAAAAAAAGAATTGAGGTCAGGGAACATTGACTTATTATGTAAAATAACCTACTTCTTATATATGTGTTAAATTTATATAATATGACTATGAAGTTATTGAATAATATAAAATATAATTTTTTTTGTTAGTTTTTATTTCACAATAATCTATCTTTTTTATTAAGAGTAATAATAATTATGTCTACAAAGCAAATTACATGAGATTTAATTTGGATGTGAGATTGTGAGGTGTTTTCATTGAAGTTATCTAAAAACATAAACATGTGGTGAGCTTTATTGATACTATTAAATTCTTATTTTATTTTTATTTTTTATTGTTTTTATATAATTATAGAAAGAAATTTAGAAGGGAAAAGAGCTTGTAGCATTTGACGTTTGAGGAGAGTGAAATTATTACATGTACACTTAAAAAGTTTAGAAGTTAAATATTAATACACATTAGTCAAACTTTAGAACAGTAATTTGTATTTTTGTAAAAAAGTCTGAAATAAAATTTATTTTGTCCAAAACAAAGTTTATTGAAATAAATTAAAACTATCCCCACCACAAAAATTATTTTTTCAAATTATATTTGATGTACTTGAGCACTTATATATTTAAAAAAAAAAAGAAAAAAGAAAACGTGTTTGTACTTCTCATGAAGCTTCAATGTCTAAGAAAAAATATCTACGCCCAATAATGGTCGAAAACCATTTAGATAAATCTCTTGATACTTCCATGTCCCTATCCATCCTAATTATTTTTCAAAATAATGATCAAATAATGTTCAAGCTAATTAGAAATAATTAATAAAATAAATTCTGCAACAAAAGTAATATAATGATCAAGCAACTAATTATCAAGATTAAATATTTATAAGATATTATACATTGTAAATATATATCTCACGCAAGGTTACAATTTATTAAAACCGAGTGATGAGTTTGATTATATTCTAACTGAAAAATTAGTTAAAAATGGGCAAGGGGTGCTGACTTATTGTAAGTATTATTTTCAAATTCTAAACTACATATATAAAGTGTAAAACATGTAAAATTAGAAAAATGTAAGTAGCTCAATAATAACAGATAAATACAAGACACATTGAATTGTTATGTTATAAAATTGAGTGTAATTTCACCTTAAAAAAAAATATAAATACGGAGTTTTTACAATAAAATTGGTAAAGAACAACGACTTGTCAAAATTATTACAATTTATCAATTTTGTAGTTGTTGTTGCGACGGTTTAAAACAATCATCGCAAATGAGTGAAATAAAAAAAAATATTTAATTATTTTGGCGGTCTCTATAATTTTACTGAATGTTTAATAGGTTTCTATACTTTTTTTTCTTTTTGATTGAGTCCCTATATCGTATTAGATTTTGTAATTAAATTCCTACGTGATAAAAATGTTGGAATTAACGGTATATTTCGTTAAACAAAACGAATATGCCTAATACTTGACTGAATATTTTCTATAGTTTAATAGAATATTCAGTTATTTTCAACATTTTGGTCATGTAAAGACGTACTTACAAAATTTGATATGTTATAGAGATTTAATTAAAAAATATATATATAAAAAATTAATTAAAAATTTGATAAAATTATAGAAATTAATAGATTAATTAAACCTACAAAAAAAACAAATTATATTATGACAAGAGTATAAAACATCTAATACATACCCTTCATACTTAGCAATTTAGCATAACCCTAATAATTATGATAAGCACCTTATCTTCCATAGATGCCAAATTTGTATATAAGATCCACATAGATAAAATAGGGGGTTTGGTTTGTTCCTAAATATATATACAATGTCACACTCAAAAAATAACCAAATCAACTATCACTTGCAAGCTCAAACCTAGATATAGAGAGGCTTATATCCACAATTTTGGTGCCTTGTTGGTCATATATCTTTCAATGTCGTCATTGATGAGCTTGCACTCAAAAACAGCAACATCACTTGCTGCTTCGTTATTCGCAACATAACAACATAACATAGTTATTATTCATCTTTGGCATTTTTTTTTAAATTTCTTCTTTAATTATTAATTTCCATACTAAATAATCCCTGCCCCATATACGTACATGCACAAATTAAACCTGCCAAATATTTCATCTTAAGGGACACATTTATATAATGAAAAAACTCCATGAAATAATTCATTGGCCCCGTCCAACTTGTCAAGTCATAATTATAGGGGGTGGTAACGAATTTACAGCACTCGTAAGAAAAAGACAATACTTAATCAAGTGAATGATTGAAGGACACTATTTTGGTTCGTCATAAATATATCGAAATAATAATATATAGTGTGTATATATATATATATATTTCTCATGTCAACAAATTAAACGATTGTGAAAATTGTATGATCTATGAGGACATTCATATAAATATATCACATGCAAACTTAAACCATATAAGAAATATCATCATTAGAATTTAGAAATTATCAAATGGATTTTATTTCACCCTAGATAAATTTGATTGCAATTCTCTACTTATTGTTTTATTTTGACAAAATTTAACTTAATTTTTAGTTTCCATTCAAATATTATTAATAAATATTACATGTATAAAGAAGGTTGCTTTCTAACTTCCATAATAACCTTCGTATTAAAAAAATTAAATTGAATTATCCATTACTTTATCTAAACAAATTTTCGCTTTTTAATTTTAGCATACTAATAATTTGTCAAGTAAATTACATAAAATAGTATAATTTCATTATTTGTGAAGATATAATTGATGTGAAAAATTTTTGAATTGAGACAAACTCTATTTTACTAATTTATTTTTATGTTCGTATTTAAAACAAGGTCACGATTTGAGGAAGTGAAGGCAAGAGAATCTAACTTCATCAAGTGTAAAATTAAATTTGATAGACAATCTATCTATAAGATATTTCAATACTAAAATTAATAGAGTGTGAGATTGTAGATTGAGTTTTTATATTAAGAGAAATTCTTCGCATATAAGTGATTAAAGTTTGTAAGTCTTACAAGTCCAATTAAAACTAACGCTCAAAACACATTTCGAATCGTTCTTCTTCCTCTTCATCTTCTTCTTCTTCTTCTTTTCTTTCGTTTCTTGCCTTCTCTTTCTCCTTTTTCTTCTTCCTCTTGCTGCACGTTCTTCTTCCTCTTACTCTTCTTCTTCTCCCTTTCTTTCGTTTCTTGCCTTCTCTTTCTCCCTCTTCTTCTTTTTGCTGCACATTCTTCTTCCTCGTCTTCCTCTTCTTCTTCTTCATTTATGTGTTTTTCTCTATGTTTTCTTTCTTCTCGATTTTCATTGTTTTTTGACATCAAACTCTGAAATCGTTTTTGAAGAAGAAGAAGCAGCAGAAGATGAAAAGGAGAAAGAGAAAGAGTTATGAATTATGCATAAGGTTTACTTCGGGTGTATTTCTTAAATCCTTTGGATGTAGTTTTGTAATCCTTTGGGTGTATTTCTGTAATCTTTTGAGTGTATTTCTATAATCGTTTTGGTGAATTCCTGTAACTATTTGGGTGTATTTCTGTAATCCTTTTGGTGTATTTCTGTAATCGTTTAGGTGTATTTCTGAAGTTCTATTATCTTCAAAACGATTTCAAAGTTTGATTTCAGAAACCATGAAAATTGAAAAAAAACGAAGAAGAAGAAGAAGAAGAGGAAGAGGAGGAGGGAGAGGGAGAGGGAGAGGGAGAGGGAGAGGGAGATGGAGAGGGAGAAGAAGAAGAGTCGTTCATAATACATGGTGAGTGTAGCGCTTTTAAAACAGAAAACGGTTGAATAACGCATTAAAAGACCTGTATGTGTAACAATTTATAAGACTTGTAAGTCAAAAAGACTTGTATATATACAGACTTTTTATATTAATATGTTTATCCAATAGTTATCTTTTTTTTAGTCGTTCCATCTAGAACGGCAGTTTTTCCAGCATTAAATATTTATTACGGTACACTATTATTTGTTGAAATTCGTTGATTATGGTATATGGTGGCATATCGGCCTTAATTGGTCGATTATGTTCTGTTTTGTCCGAAACACTTTAATTATTTTATTATTTAAAAATAAAATTTACAATTTATTTCACAAATTATTAATTTAAAAAATCTCTTTGACCATTTATATTTTTCTAAATCTCTCGTAATTCCCATTTTCTAATCAACCAGCCATATTAAAGTTTTTATCCAGAATTTTACTACTATTCATTATATAATAAATTTTCATACTAAATTAATGTGTTGGCAAAACTTGAGGGTGATGACTGATGACTCACCTAATTCTAATTCTAATTTTAATTGGTGAAATTTCATGAATCGCCGCAAAATGACACTCTTATCATATACAGCACTCTGCTCACTGGGTCCCAGTCAAAGCCTAAACTTTTAATAAAGTTGATATGAGATAAATAACTAATATAAACAATAATAATATTGTCTATTTTTAATATGTGGCATTATTTGGTGCCATAAGCTTTAATGATGATCATGATGATAATAATAATAATATTAAAACAAGTTAAAGTGTTCAATGGTGGCATGAAAATCACGGGAAGAGACCAAAGCATGTGTTGATTTACGACTGAATTATTTATCTTCAAATATGATGCCAATATTTTGTTAGTTATAAATATTTCAGATAATTAGTTTGAAATTTTAAAGTTTTTCTACTCAAAATATTTTTTTTTTATTTTGACACTTAATTAACTATACCCAGAATTAGGAAAAACACAATGGAATTAACATAAGTGATAAGTGATAGCAGTATTCAAAGTGTCCATTATAAAAAAAGCAATAAAAATTTTATTTAATTATTTTTTATTTTTATAAAAAATATTTTATAGCAATAAGACATTTGATATACTATAAAAGCATTAATTTTTAATAAAAAATTCTATACTAAATATCTTAACAAGTGTCTTAAAAAATAGTTTTCTGATTTAAATATCATTATTCAACAAAAAAATTGCTCAATAAATATTTAAACATGTCCTATTATATTATGTAATTATTTTACATATTTTCCATGGTCATAGAAAGCTTCAAGTTTGATTGGATTGGATATATACAAATAATGGAGACACGTGTCAATCAGAGGAATAAGCAAGTGGCAATTCCGCATTATCCGCGGATACCGTTGTCCTTCATAGTCACATTCACAAGGTGCATTAAATTTGCATTACCCACCATAGCCACCCCACCTTGCTGCAATTATTTCCAAGCTCACAATATATTTGATTTGGAATTTGGATATATATATATACATTTGATTTGTAATATTGTAAATATATTAGTCACACCGAGAAATTACATGAGTGACTATGCACATAAATTTTTATTTATGGTGAGTTAATTTAAGTGGTTCAACTCTTGTTCTTAAAATGGGTAGGTCTAATTTAAATCATTAGAGCTCAGTAAATTTTGGATAGCAATGATAGAAAACATACACACAACAAATTGTCTTTGTCCACCATTTTTTGTGAATTTTTATTTTTTTTCTCTCTTCTTTTGGGGAGGAGGATTCCAAAACAGTACATTCCTTTTCTTCCTCAAGTTTATTATTACATGAGGTATAAATGAAACTTCTATTTTATACCAACACAAATTTACCATTTTATATTTTGAAAATATACTCATAACATAGAAGTAAAACAAATTCACTAATTTTATTTAAGAAACACTATTATTTATTAATTCTATATTTTTATTAACTTTTTATATAAGTATGCTTCGGTCACAAAAGAAAACATAATTGTGCTTTAAACTTTAAAGATATATAATTTATTAGACTTTGTATATACAAAAAAAATTTCATTTTAATTTAAATATCACGATCATTAGTACTCATGAGAAGCATGATATGTCATCCATATTTTTTTAATGTTATTAGGGTGTATATAATTCGATCTGACTCTGAATATTTTGGAGACTAATTTGATGTAATTTTACAGATTCAAAGTTGAATAAAAAATTTTAAATATAGATTCGGTCGTTATTTAGAGTCGGATATGAATTAAGACGAATTCAACTTCATCCTATCTCATGTATATGAAGAGATTAAAACTATATATATTTTAAATTAATTTTAATATTATGTTGTATTAATTATAAATTTATTATTTTATTTTTAATCATATTTATTAAATTAAAAAATAAATCAAAGAAACGTGAAATTATAATTAATGGACAAATTCACTCCTTGGTAATAAGTATGTTTATTTTTTCTTAATAAAATTGAAAGCGTAAAGGAAATTTGTGTATTTCTTATTCAATTAAAAATAAAAGTAATGACTATATATATATATATATATATATATATATGCAAAACAAACTAAGAGTTTTGAATTTTAAATTTTTTCATGTGTTTTTAAAGGTGGTTAATTCAATGTTTTTTCTTAAAATGTGCTTTCACTGTTTAGATAAATGTTATGTATATGTGAAGAAAATAAAATTTCTGTAATTTCACCAAAAACTAATATATTATAATTTGTTTAGTTTGTGTTTTTTATATTTTATTTTTATAATTTTGTCAAAGACATGGAAAAATATAATTTATTTTTTAATTATTACATTTTGTTTTCACTTTTTTCCTCCTAAGGATTTTAGAACAAAAATAGTAAAAATAAAAACACAACCAAGCATATTATTATATTTTTTTCATTTGAGTGAAGAATCATTTTATTAAAATAATCTAACAAAAAATTATAATTTTACAATTCTATTAAACTTTATTTCATTTTATTCTATATAAATTCATTCAATTAGCATTGTGTTTTTAAGTGGATTTGGTATTATACATAATGTCTAAACGCTTTTTGAGTAAGAATCTCGACTTAGTAGCCCATAGTTGGAGGTGGGAGTACTGCAAAAAAAACTTCGATATTAAAGTCAACAAGAATTTCAGCATGCTTAAATAAAATTGAATTGGAAAAAATATCTATGTGATAGAATATTTATTATTGAATAAAAATATTGAACTTAGTCATTTTTTAAATATGACTTTCAAAAATTATGAGTAGGAATGACAACATACATTCTACGGCTAATTTTTTTTATATTGTATAAATATATGTGTAATACATTGTTATGAGAAGATTAGGTGTTTTTTTTTTATATGGTGTTTTATTCAAATCGGACGGTCCGATTTGTTTAAAAAAAAAGCAAAGTACAAATCGGAGGGTCCGATTTGTTTGATAAAAAAAGCAAACTACAAATTGCATGGTCCGTTTTGCATTTTTATTTTTTTTATTTTTTAAAATAGAAATCGGATGGTCCGATTTCAACATTAAAATTTTTTTTTATTTTCAAAAACACAAATCGGACCATCCGATTTGTGATTGTTGATTTAAAAAATGAAACAAATCGGAGGGTCCGTTTTGTTCACACCATAACAATGAAAAACTCATCTCTTCTCCCATCATTGTGAGATACACTCACCTCTCTCCCACACAAAAAATAATAAGCGACATTCTACCTGCGGGTACTCAATTTGAATAATTCGATCGGTAAGATTGTGAACAGGATAGAGTGCAGATAGAATTTTTGTGTGGGTGAGATTGGGTGCGAATTAAGTCTAAATCTTATTCAATCAACTCGCACTCTATAGGTGTATATGTTATATACTTATATAAATATATTTTAAGTATACGTTGAACTAAATTAATTATTTTTAACCACTAAAAAACGATCATTAATTGATAATTTAATACTTTTTCAGTGGTAGAATTTGAAAAAAAAAATTAAGAGTAAAAAATTTTAAATAAAAATAATATGATAATATTTATATTAAAATAAAATTTATAAATATAATTATTTTTAAGTTTATTACTAATATGAAAATAAAATAAATAACTATATAAACAATATTACGGAATACTTTAGAACTTTTAGAATTAAAATTGTAAAATAAATAACTATATAGAAAAAAAATTTACTATAACAAATTTTAATATTAAAATTATAAAATCTAGTTGAAGGTTGTGGTAAGCTTAGAGAATAGGGGTTGAATCTATACCTTCCTTTTAAAGTTGCTGTTGTGACCTTTTAACTCAAACTTTCAATTCTGATTCTATTTGTACTCAGTAGCGGAAATTTATGAGACAATTTATTTTTGTCTCATGAATATCAGAAAACAGAACACAACAGAGAAGAGAAAAAGCTAACACCAACATATATCCTGGTTTGGTTGCCTTGTGCTATGCAACCTACGTCTAGTCTCCTCCACAACAATGGAGGAATTTTCACTATAGTTAAAAGTATTACATACACCAATTTCACACTCAAGTTCTAACATAACTTGACATTGGTTATGCTAACACATAACTATTCACTCTTAGTGCTAACCCAACTAAGAAAGGGATACCTAATAGGTACAAGATACAAGACACTTAACCAACCTAAAGAAATCAGAAAATAACTCTAGACTTTTCTCTCAAGTGTATCACTCAACCTTTTTCCATTCATGACTTTTACTTGAGCTTTTTCACAATGTCTTTTCTCACAAGAAATTACAGAAAGATTAACATAGAAAAGATCAACAGCCTCTTCACTTTGTGCAAAACCAGATTTGCAAATATCAGATACAGTTTTTCAGTATTGGCCGAATGCTTCTTTGAAAGAAACCATTATCCAAGTAGAGGAACTTCTTCTAAGAACTTAACTTTCCAAACTCTGGTTTTCTCTCCTTGGTTCTGAATGAGCAGAAAGTCTTATTTTATCTCCTTGCATGTTGCTTGGTTGCTCTTTCTAGGTCAATTTCTTGAGCCTTGAGCTTCACCAACCAACTGTCTCACTTTTTTCCATTAATCCTCACAATGGAAACTTTGCTTCTGACCTTCCTTGGTTGACCGAAAGCCACTTTAACAGCAGAAAAGATTTCTTCAATGGTAAATCCAGATCTTGACCATTGAAATACAACTTGGTCCCAAGACATATTCTCAGCCGTTGATGCACAACAGTGAGGAACAGAAAATCCTCTTTTCCATATAATCCGAAATGGAGTGGCAGAGAGTTGAAGATGAAGAGAAAAAAGTGTGTTGCATGTAAAAGAAAATAGGTTACCTTTAACCTAAGCTTAATTTGGTTTGAAATAGGTGATTAGACTTCTGAGTTTCAAGCTTGGACTTTCTCTTTCTTGCTTTTTTGATGATTACTTTAGGGAAGAAGTTTTCTCTTTCTCTTTCTCACTTTTCTGAGTTTGTGATTTGACATGGTAAGAGAAGAGAAAAACGTTGAATTGGTAAAAGCAAGTGAGAGGGGTTTAAAATCAATTCGGGCTTGGATGTGGTTCTACTCAAATTCAGCCCATTAGTTATCTTGCTTTGATTTCTTTGGGCTTTCCTTGCTTTATAGCCCGCCAACCTTGTTTATTAATTTCAATCAGTTTGGGTTGCTTGCTTTTATATTAGGTTGTTGTAATGTTGAGTTTTGGCTTGCAATACTAAATAATTAGTAATATGCAATTATAATTAATCAATACTAATTATTTATTTTATCCGAAAATAATGTTTGTCACCACTAATTAAATTTATTAATTTCTTAATTCAACACTAGTTGATAATGAGAATAAAAAATAATAATGAGAATACTATTTTAATTTGTAAAAGTCCATTAAAATCAAAGTCTAAGATGTTATTGTAAAATAAATAATTATATAAATAACAAAATTAATTTTACTATAACTAATTCTAACATTAAAATTGTAAAATTTTATTGATAATGAGAATAATAAATGATAATGAAAATGAGATTTTAATTTACATAAATAAATTAATAAAATTTTTAATTTATGAAAGTCTATTAAAGGATAAATCCAAAATATTAATATTTAAAATTAAAAATAATTAAATAAATGAGACTTAAACCAATTAAAATATATATGTTTTTTGTATTAATACTAATAATTTATTTATAAAATTTTTAGAGAGATTACAATTTTTTGTTGTTTAAGCTAAGTTCTGTTCTAGTTAAAAGAGAGCAAAGTAGATTAAGTACAAAGAAATTACATTAGCAAAATATTAATATAATAAAAACAAAATTATTAAATTAATTAATAAATTTTATTGAACGCAAAATATATTTATTTATTTGTTGATTATTATTTGCGTTTTATGTATGCCCTAATAAATAACTGCATGCATGCAAAGAATTTTTTTTATATGAAAATAGTATATAGGGTGTGAGTGTGAGGGGTGAATTATTTGCAATTTAATTTTCTCGTGTTGGAGAAGACAACACCGACGACAGGTACAGCTTTCGGTACACGTGGGACCCTTCGATTAATTTCTAATAAAAAATATAAAAATAAATAATTTTTAAATATCTAAAATTTATTTTAAAAAATAAATTAAACAAAAATTAATTTATATATAATAGATACTATAGAATTGGCCATATATTAAATAAGATGAAGGCCAGAAGAAATTAGAGGAAGGTGATGATCGCTTTGAATAATTAATTAACAGGACGTTAAAGATTTAAATCTTTTTTTTTTCTGCAATTATTGAACCCTTGGTTATTTTTGTTGTATTGTTTTTTTTTTCTTTTACTTTAATTTTTTAAAAAGTTTTTTTAAAATTTTCTACTATTTAATTTAATTTAATTTATTTTCTTTCAATAAAAAAAATTAAGTTAAAATTAAATATTAAAATTATTTTTCACTTTTCACTTCTTTTATTCAATGAAGTTTCTATTTTTGGATAGAAAGAAAAATACTGATACAATAATAATATCTAATGAAGTCTTGAATATTGATAATTTATAAAAATTGTTACTATATTTGGTTAATTGCGTTTTCAATAATATTTTATAATTACTATATTATTAATATTTTTATAATTAAATCCCAATGAACTAATTTAGTGTTTTTTTTGTTGCAACCTTTTTGAGATTGGAAACAAAAAGAAAAAAAAAGTTTAAAACTTAAGATTTAAGAAATAATTGCACGTATTGATAAATAATTTCATTCAAATACGTAAGGTAAACTTTTTTCCTTTCTTGCTATAAGCACACATTAACTTCGTTGTACACAACTACTGTGGAAACTATGTTCATGATAATAAAACAATATTGTTAATTTTTTTATTAATTAATAGCAATTATACAACATGACAACTTGATAATTATAATTGGAACGAAGTCGACAATAAACATCATTATAAAGATACTTTTTATATATAAACATATTTATAATAAACTTTTTCTTAAAATAGTTTACAAATGTCTCTTACACTGCTTGAAAGGCAATGTAATTCAAACTATAAGTCTTTTTTTTTTCTTTTAAAAAAATAAATTAAAATCATTATTTTATACTGTAAAGAAATTAAAGTTGCTCAACTTGCCAACTAAATCATACTCGGTTCTTGTCTGTGATTGGTGCATGATTTGCGTATATGAACAAGTTTAGTTTATTTCAATATTTCTATACAAGAATTAATTAGCCAATTACAATAATTACCCTACATATATAACCACTATTTTATATATAAATAACAAATTAATTAGGTGTATAAGTGTGATATTCTATATTTTTATTTGCAAAAAAGGAAACATTGTATTTCATATCAAAGTTTAATATTATTCGATATACTGAATTTTTTTTTAGGTATTGTTCGATATTTTGTCTAATAATTATTTAACATTAACTATTTGAACATTACCTATCACCAATACATGTTAATGTGTGGTAATACTCTCAAAGAAAATAATTAAATAAATTATCAACTTCAACATTTAAGAAAGAATAAAATATACTATTTTTTTTTTCTTACCAGTCGATGGCTAGCTAGGTTTGTTTAGTTAATTGAAAATTTTAAAAAATGTATGCTCAAAATAATGATTATTATTGAACCTTATTAAGTAGTAGTGTTGGTTAAGATATAAAGTTTAATTTTTACGTATAACAGTTGTAAAATGTTTTACGCAGTCTTTTAATTATATTCGTTATTTTGGATAATTGTTTACGTGATTAAAATAAAAAAGTAGTCATTTTTATTAATATGATATTTCGTAATTCGATACATATAAAAAATTATTTTATACTAATAATACATTAAAATTATAATTTGTCTATTTATAATTTTCAGTAATTAACCGCGCTTTTAGGTTAAATAAAATAATAAAATACAACATATTCTTTCGTTTTCCCAATAACAGTCTCAAAAAGGTAATAATAACAAATAAACTAAGATGAAAAACTATATAAATAAAAATACCTTTATAAAAAGATTAACTAATATATACTTTTGTTTTCTTAAAACTATGTCATTATTAGAGATAATACTAGAATTAAAAGTTAATACTATCCTAATATTAAACAAAACAACTCTAAAATATATACATAAGATAATCAGGAGTTTTTAACAAAAAGTAAAAATTATAACTAAATTTGTTACCAAAATAGTATATATTATTAAAAATTTTTTAAGTATATTAGTAAACTGGTGTTTTAGTAATTTTTAATTGTTAGTCTTAATTATAAAAAATATATAGAGTAAAGTGATAATTAGGTCTCTGAAGATTTTGATTTCGAACTAATTAATCCCTAAAGAAATAAAAGTACAAATTTGGTTCTTCAGGATAATAAACGGTGGATAGATGATGTCCTTCTATCAATTCATTAACTAAAACTTAACGGTGATGCTTATATGTATTGTTAATTACTCTGACATGTCTATCTATAAAAGATAGTCATGTAGATAACAATTTTTGAAATCGAATTTTACTTATTTTAATAGGGTTTGTGATAAATAGAGAGCAGCTGATAAATGGTATATAAAAACTCAAAAGATAATGAATATTTCAGTGTCCAAAACTACATCGTTTTCCTGTGAGAATAACAAAATATGCACTATTATAAATAACGAAATATATGAACAATTTTGTTTTATTTTATACTATTCATTGACAGAAAAATATACATATGTGATATTTCCATGGTTTATTATCTTGTAAAATCTAATTAATATTTTTTTTTCATTAAGAACTAATTAGTCCAAAATGAACATTTTTAAAAATCTAATTATTATTTTATTTAAATATATATAATATATATAAATAAGATTAATAATTAAAATTTATTGAAATACTAATATACTTAAAAAAATTTCTATATTATTATTCATGATGTCTTTAAAATTTTGTTTTCTTTATCATAAAAGAATTACCTTCAATGTTCATTAAAAATTAAGCTTGTCATAATATCAGCCAAATAATTAGCTCACAAAAAGGAGGAGGAGAATTTGGTCATTACACAAAGGGAGTAAGATAATTTTTTGGTAGAGTCACAGAGCGAATAGTCAAAAAGTCAATGGGGGCAAACTCCTCAAAA
Source organism: Arachis hypogaea (assembly GCF_003086295.3). Lineage (NCBI taxonomy): Eukaryota > Viridiplantae > Streptophyta > Magnoliopsida > Fabales > Fabaceae > Arachis > Arachis hypogaea. Next base: position 150,584,511 of record NC_092051.1, on the reverse strand, counting down.
CCCAACCCAACCCGCATAGTGGGGACTTTGCATTATTTATCACAATATATTAATTTCTTTTTTTATTTTTTTATTTTTTGGTTTTTCTCTCTCCCAGCGCTTGAATGATTGAAGACCCCAACCTCCCCCACTGACGTGGCTCTCTCTGATTCGTCCATTTACCCTCGTTGGGATTCATACCCAACACACCCCATTCAACAAGTTATTATTAAAAACAAATTAATACAAAGAAATATTTAGCCATGCCTCCCCTTTTTCATTCATTTTAAATGAAACCTCAAATCATTTGTGTCTCAAGTTTTATTGAATTCTTTTTATGCAATTGAACATATATATATATATATATATATATATATATATATATATTAAAGTCCATCAAATTTTTTTTGGTCATAATTTACTACTACTTATAAAACTCAATTTAATATCATACACAAGGAAGATAAATATTAAATTATATTTATTACTAATTTGCTAAGTATTAATAATAGACGAATTAACATTAACTACACTTGGTTTTTATTATATTTCTAATACAATTAAATATTAAAAAATTAATGGCAAAATAATTTATATATGAAAATTAGGGAAATCAATTTTGACATTGTGCATAGGTGTAGAGTTTTTGCAACTATAATTCAATTAAATTATTAAGTATATACATGGCCATTTAACCAATATATATGCATGAAAATCAACCTTATTGACTGAAGTGATAATGTATAATTAGATGAATATTTAAAAACAATATGCATTCAATTAAATTCTAAATTATTTTGGCTAAAAAGGAAAACTAAATAATTACTGATGTTCAAATCATTATCTTTTTGCAGTCAATATATCTTAATTAATATAGTTTAAAATTTATACGAATAGCCAATTATATTTTATAATTTATGAAAAATAGCTTGTTATAGTGCTCAATGAAGAAACTTTGTATCGAAATGTAAAAATTTAAAATTTTCTATAAAATATTTGAGATAATAAATGATAAAGTAACACCACAATAATATGGGAATATATATATAAAAAAAAACAAATGTCTGTGAAAAATGATACATAAAATAAACAGTATCCTATGTAGTATTTTCAGGTAGAATTGATCCAGCTGAATTGAAAAAACTAGTAAAAAAAATAAAAATCCCACAGATGTAATTTAGTTGCCACCTCATCATTAAATCCATTCTAATCAAGTTATTGGAATTTGATTTTCACTCTTGGAGCAGAAATTACTTCGAATTAGTTGTGCAACAATCTTTAATTAAAAGTTCAAGTGACGAGAAGATTAGTTGATTGTCGATATAATGATATTTTAGAAATTCAAAATAAAAAAAAAACTTTGAAAAAGAGAGGGAAAAACAATTACTCCTTTTGATTTAAACTAATTATCATTGTAATATTTATACATTAAAAACAATACATTTAGATTTTTGTTATATTTAAATACATAAAAAATAACAAATATATTTTAATATAAATTTAATTTTTACATATTAATATTGTAAAAAAAATTATATGAATCTGGTTAAATAATTATATAATTTTTTAAAAAAATATTAAAAAATTATCAAAATTTATTATTTTTTATTTAATTTTTTTAGTTTAATAATTAAATAATATATTTCATCTCATATTTTAAATAATAATAATTAGTTAATATAAAAAAAGTAAATTTTTAATATATAAAAAAAAGTAAAAATATAATTATTTTGAGACCAAAATAATAATAATAAATTTATAGAAAAACCTGGTGTGTAAGCATGTGAACCAATATACAAAAAGCGTTGCTAAAAAAAAAAATAGCAGTTACTCTTACACACCTCATTCTCTCTCTTCTCTTTCCTATCTCTGCTTTTATTTTCTCTTCTTTTCTCTCTCTCTCTCTGAAGAAAGAAGAAAAGAAAGAAGAAAGAAAAATCTGTGTATCTAATCCATTCCATTCCGCCTATCCCTTTCCGCTTCCCAAATTCCCACCATCCACCAATGCAATTCAATGCATCATTCCTAACTTGCCTTCTCTAATTTCAATTTTACAATAATAATTTCACAATACACACTCTCTCTCTCTTCTTCAATTCAAATGCTGGTAGAAGCAATGGAAACTTCAATAGCAAATGGTGCTGCTAGTGCTGTTACTAATACTGCTTCTGCTGCTTTCACTCATCACCATAATCACCACCACCATAATCTCCACCATAATAATAATAATAATCAGCTTCATCATCAGCAGAGTGGCTTCTACGGTGATAGCAGCGAAGAGGAACTATCGGTGCTTCCTCGCCACACCAAAGTCGTTGTAACTGGCAACAACCGCACCAAATCCGTGCTCGTTGGTCTTCAAGGCGTTGTTAAGAAAGCCGTTGGTTTAGGAGGATGGCACTGGCTGGTACAATTTTGATTTTATTTCTTATTTATGATTTTGTAATAATCAAATTGAGATAGGGTTTTGTTATGGTATTTGGGGAATTTCATGATCCTCAATTTTCGACTTGCGAAATGTACTTCATTTTTCATTTCTGTTTCTATTAATACACAATACAATGTTTGAGTTTTTAATTTTTATTTTTATTTTGGGAAGTGATTTTCGGTAATGTCTATCTATTTTGTTGTTCTAGCTTGTTTTATCATTTTAATTTTGATTTTTTTTCTTTTTCTTCTTCTTCAATTTTGTTCATTGCGTATTGGTTCTATTGATGTGTGTCAGTTTTTTGGGCTAACGAATGGGATTTTGATATCTTAAATTGGATTTTCTAATAAACAAGATTTTTTTTGTTATTTTAGTTTTTATGTATTGCAATTTGAATTTTTATTTTAATGATTTATGTATGATTTTGACTTCAATTTTTTCAGTCACTACACATTGCATATGATGATTTGTTCATGGATCTGGTGGTTTTTGTTGTCCTCTTTGATGATCACATCCTTGAGGCTTCATTTTCTTGGTTTCTCTGATCCTAGGAGTTCATTTCAATGATCTTCTCTTAGGTTTTGCTTTGGTTGTTTTCCTTTCTCTTTTTTTTCTTAAATGGAAAAATGGGTAAAAATATTTGTTTTCTTTATGCAATGTTTCCTATTGTGAAGATCTTTTCTAGTGGATTTTTCCCTCCATTGCATTGATGTTAATGTTTTACTTCAGATTATTGCGTCTTCCATTCATGCATGTTTTTTATTCAGCTTCTTTTATCTTTATCCTGACCAAAATTTTGAAACAAATTGCTTTAATTATTTATATTCAGTTTTATGATTAATTAAGAGTTATTATATCTTGAATGCAGAAGTATTTCACACCCCAACTTTGATCTGAATCAAATATGAATTGTTTGTTTCTGTGGATTGTGTTTTTATTTATATATTTATTCATTATTCCAAAAGCATTAGATGTGTTATAGACTTTTAATTTAATTAATTTAATTATTTACATTTTGCATGATATAATTTTTTTTTTATTTTGCAGGTTCTTACAAATGGAATTGAAGTGAAGCTGCAAAGGAATGCACTTAGCGTGATTGAAGCTCCCACAGGAAATGAGGAAGATGACGACCTTGAATTTGAAAATGTGCAGTGGAATGGATCAGATATGGGTAAGTTCTTCAATTTCACAAGTTAATGTTCTTCTTTACTTCTTTCTACATTTTCCCACACTTTTTATTTATTTATTTATTATTTTGGGGCTAACTTTCTGGAGAATTAATTTCTTGTTGGTTCATAAAGTCTTTTTGTAATTTAGCAATGGTCATACTCGTTTTTTATACTGTGGTTATGATTTCTAGCAACTCACATTTATGCTTTTGTCTTCATATTCAATGTGATATATAAGGGTATTGCTAACAAGTGCATTTAACATTGTAAAAGTGTTAATTTTTTTATTAAAAAATTCTTTTTTTTTTCAATGCATTGAAATTGAAAAGGGTCTATCTAATTTTGTTTTTTGCTTTTATTTTTAGGATTTTGTTAAAAAATTATGAAAATGTATAAATGATATAAGCTCGTTTTTATTTTTTATTTTTCACTTCCTTTTTTTTTTGGACAAAATCATAAAAGCAAAAATATTAAAAAGAAAACAGAATCCGAATAGAGCTTTACTACTTTTAAATCTTCAACAAGTTCCTTTAGGCTATTGTTAATAAAACCAAATTATTTTTTTTTTTATAATTCACACTATTACTAACCCACCCACCACTGAAGGTAGAGTAGAAATTGGAAAAGTGATGAGTGAATTGTAGCATTGGATCCATTTGCGTTGTCTATCCCTTTTGCTTTTGGCTTATATTTTCCTAAAGCTCAATTGTCTTAGCTTCTTTTATTTTGTCCTTTGGCCCCACCCACTATTGCTGATTTTGTTTTCATTATCTTTTGGCCATCTTTGTATTCTCATCAGCATCAGATGACACTCAAAAGTCCCACAAATCGAGGCATAGAACGCATAGATCGTTGGGATCGTCTCACAAGACTATGAGCAGGTCCTTCTCCGGTGATTCACAATCTAAGGGGTCCATTTCAATGCCGCATGGAGGGACGGTACATCAACTTTTACCTTTCTTTCTTTAGTCTCTAATAATAATTGATAGTTACTGCCTCCATTTCAAAATAACTGTCGATTTGGAAAATGTGGTACATTAGAAAAAATCTTTGTATTTCGACATTTTCTTTGTACAAATTGACCATTGTTTTGAAACGGGTGGAGTAATTGGCTTTCACATTCATTTACATGATAGAGAATTTCTTAGACATTTTCTGTTTGTTGAATGTTAATTTAGAAGGTTGACCTGAGTAAATTGGAGATGGCTGCATTATGGAGATATTGGAGACACTTCAATCTGGTAAATAAATTCATAGACTTGTGTATTTGTTTGCAAGGTGTTTGATTTTAAGGTCGTATGTTCCTAATTTTTTTTTTTACTCCTGAAACGCATAAAACGGATTTGCAGGTTGATGCAGTTCCAAACCCATCAAAAGAGCAGCTAGTGGATGTTGTTCAGAGGCATTTCATGTCACAGGTATAGTTTTACAGATTGATGATGGCATCCTTATTTTTATACATGTTCCGCTAGCAATTGTACTAATATGACATGGTTCTTTTTCAAAGGTATTTATAAAGTAAAATTCTCAAATTAGTTATCAAAATAGTACTTTGCCATTTCAAAAGAACTATTTTAGTTTCTTATATTTTGTAATTCATCAATTAAATATGTACCAACACAGTTATATATGCATAATTTACCTAATTTTGATCAGAGATATGTTTTTTGTAATTTATTTTTATCTAGTATTTTGAATATATACACATTTCTGCACCTATTAACGACATTCTTTTTTTTATGAAGCAATAGGGGTTATTTTTATTGACATTTGTAATTTTAGAACTATTTTGAGCTTCATCTGAAATTATGTCTCTATTTTTGAAGCAAATGGACGAATTGCAAGTGATTATGGGATTTGTCCAAGCTGCAAAGAGGCTTAAGACAGTGTGCAAATGAGATTGAACCGAAGAATGAAAAAAATATGAAGATATTTTCTCAAGTGATATTATCTATGACTCTTAATCCTAACATTTTTAATGGTATGCTAATATGAAAATCCACTTCTCTTTAATTTAGTATTCTGTAACATATTCTTAACTTTGGTTTCAGTCTTTTTGATCAAAGTTAAGCAATGTTATTAGGTTAGTTGTTATATGATGATGAGGTTTATAGTGTTATAGAGTTTCTTACTCTTTTGTAGCCCCTAGTGTAAGTGTTTGTGTAGATATGCTACCTTGAGACTCTTAAGGGAAGCTTCTTTGGCTTCCATTTTTAGTTTTTTTTTTCCCCTCCCCTTCTAAACTTTGATTAAATGTAAGCTGACCTGGGAAGTGGGTCTCCTTTGACTTTTTAGTTAATGTATATAATTTTCTCCTTCTAACTTTGATTATTATTCTTGTAATTTTTTATTTTTTGCTAGATTAAATCTTTGGGTCTTTTTTTTTTTTGGATAGGTTAAGTGTCTTGTGTGTGTGCTTTGAATTGGTGTTGAAGCAAATCCAAACGACAAATTTGATGTTGTTGAAAGTAGTGCTTCATGAATAAAAAATTGGGAAGTGATTTGTATTTTCAACTCCAAATGATATGAATATTATTCTAAGAAATATCATATACCAAATAAAAATTTGGTTATGGTTATTCTATTTTTTGGTTTTTACGGTATTTTTCAATCTAACAAGTTAATGTCTAATTTATTGTGGATTTGAGTTTTATTTAAGAGTTTTTATTAATAAATTGTTATATATATAAGTTGAGATTTAAATTTTTGATACATGTTTATACAAAAATTTAAGTAAATTTAAAAAAAAGTTATTATTTGAGAGAGCATGTTAAAAAAAAATCATTCATGTATTTTTTTTATTAGTTTAAATTTCTAAAAGGAATCATTTTTATGAGACAAATGAACTTTTACTTTTTATATCACAATTATAGTTTAGATTTTAAATATTGAAACTAAAATTTGATGAGGTTTTCAAAAGAGAAACATTCTATAATTTGATTAACACATAATAAGCAAAAAGACCAAGCACTTGATTAACTAATTTATTACAGTACTTAAAAAAATAAAGTTTTTGTTTCATTATATTTTCTTTCAAAATTTGGTTAGTTTGGATAAAGCATATAATTACTGCAGTGTGATAAACATAAGGAATGCTTTTCATGGTACTAGTAATTGCTATTGCTAAGTAGTTTCTATTGTCGGAGAAACAAATAGTTGTCGGGAATAAACAAAAATCTTGGTCATCTCTTTGATCTAATTGGACAATAATAAAGGCAAATTACTACTACTACTACTAGCAATAAGGAAACAACAAAATTCAAAAGTATATAGCACCGAATCCACTTTAATATTCCAACTAATTAATTAGCTAGTGTAATTTTCCACGATGGTGGAAAAATAAAAATTTTATTTATTTATTTATTTATATTATAAAGTAAAAACGTCATATCCCAATCCAATAGTACGACGATTCTCTTCAGACATTTTATTTTTTTGCATTTACATTTTTCAACTAAAAAATCGGAGTGCCAGCTGTTGCCAACTATGTAAGCTATGTTTCAAGCTATACTAATTTCATTTCATTTCGAAATTCAAAATTCAAACTGTTCAGACATAGCAACTGTTCATAACAGAGACGTTACTCCCAAATAGCTATACTTTGCTTTTTATAACTTCAAATGTTCTTTAATCAATCTTATACAAACTTGTGAATTGTGATAAATATGAATATAAATTCAGTGGTCCCTATATAAAGTTGATTGTTGAGATATACACGTATTATGGTGATGAGAATGTTGTACATGTATACAAGAAATAGTAATAATAAATTGCGTTATTTGAATTACATAAATATTTTTTGCAAGTAAAATGAGAAAGTAAAAACTTAATCGTTATTAAACTAAAGTTGTGGAGTTCACATATTGATTAATTTTTTATTTTATTATTTTTTAAATCTTTTTATTTTAAAAATTCTTTTTTTTCGTTTGAATTACATTTTTAGGAGTGCTCTACTAATAAATAATAGGTCTGCATTTTAATATCTTCAATGAATTATAAAAGATGACATTACTTAAAATAAAAATATAAGGAAGATTTTATGGTATTTATTATAAAGATCAACATAACATGTTGTTTTTATGTATTGTTGAGGATTGGAGGTTAATAATTTTCAGTGAAAAAAAGTAATTATTTATCAAATCATTTTAACAAATTCATCATATTAATCTAATTTTTAATACATTTTAAATTTATTTAAACAATAGTTTATTATAATAATAAAAATTTTGAGAAATTTTTTTAAATAAATAAATTAAATATTTTATTATCAAAATATATTATTGTAAGAATATTTATTAATTTATGAAGTATTACTTATTCTATTTACAATAAAAATAATAAATATATATATATATTTTTCATTATAAATAAGATAAATAAAATAATATAAATAAAATATTAAAAAAGTCTATTAATGTCTGAAATAATAATAATAATAAGTATCAAATTAATTAAAATAATAAATATTTGATATTTTTATTATAAAATTGTTAAAACATAAAATTTAGATAAATTATGTAAATTAATTTTACTTTTTAAAATGATCCAAAATAAACTATAAATACCATATTTTTAGTTATTCAATAATCTATTGTGAAAACTAAATATATATAAATATCTCATTTACACTTTAAATGAAATTAACTAAAAAAATTTTAACATATATCTCATTTATATTCTAAGTACGACAAAAAAATATGGTTCTATGAAAAATTAATACTTAACTCTAAACTATTAATCTTGCATAAATTTTTTAACATTGTTATTTGTACAAATGTAATATGAGTCCTCGTTTTATTTTTTTATTATAAAAAAATAATTAAACTTAAATAATTTGATTAATCATTATAAATTTTAATATAAAAAATTTAAGAATTGATATTTTAATTCATAAAATATATAAATTAATTCATATTCATTAAAATTAAATTTGCTAAAATTGTTGAAATAATATAATAAATAATAATTTATTCTTTTTTGATTCAGGATGGTCTCGCATATGCAGTAATTCCAACACAATTAAAAATTTTGCTATCGTAAAAGGACATTAAGATTTGAGGTCATTTGCTATAGTTTAATCTTTTTTTCTTTTACATAAATTAATAAATATTCTTATAATAATATATTTTGATAAATAAAATATTTAATTTATTTATTTTAAAAAAATTCTCAAAATTTTTATTATTATAATAAACTATTGTTTAAATAAATTTAAAATATATTAAAAATTAGATTAATATGATGAATTTATTAAAATAATCTAATAAATAATTATTTTTTTCACTTAAAATTATGGGATGGATTTAATAGTTAGCTTCTCTCTCTCACTTGATTTGATATTTGAGATTATTTTATTTTAACTTATTTTTTTTATTTAAAAAAAATTAACTTCCAATCCTCAACAATTAATACATAAAAACAAAATGTTATGTTGATTTTTTTGTTAAGCACCGTAGAATCTTTCGTAAATATCATTTTTAATTATTGGACAAAATTTTTAGTTTGATCTCTAAGATTCACGCAATTATATTTTTATTTTAGTCTCTGAAATTTAATTTTTTTTTTTACAGTAGTGCTACAAATTTGAATTCGAATACTAATTTGGTCTTTTGATATTTTTAAACAATAATAAACAAAAAGAATATTGAGATAACACCTTCTTTTTCACGCTATAATGACTAATTAACGTGGCTTAATTTGTATTTATATCTAATATAGTCTTTGAAATTCTAATTCAAGTCTTCCTCGTCCTCTTTCTTTTTGTTTTATTCTTTTTCTTCTTATTACTGCCACTGCCGCCTCCGTCTTCCTCCTCATTCTCTTCCTCTGTCATTATAAGCGCAGCACCCCTTTCACCGCTTGAAACAACTCCAAGCCCCCACCGCCTCTCTTACTCTCTTCTTTACCGTGTCTCTAACTCATTTTCTTTTCCACTCGACCAGGACTGCTTTCAGTGCCATCTTCTCCAGCACCTTCCGTCGTCTAGTGAGAACTCCTGTCGCAATGAAGCTCATAGATCCCACAACAATCTCGCAACAAGGTAAGTGCGAGTTTCACAATGAGCTCTTTTTCACCTCTGTGCCCTGCCAATCCCGCCACATCGTCGTCATCGTGAGATTCTAATCAACCTAAAACGGCGCCATTTCCTCCTCGTCTACGAGATCATGGTAAATGAAAACCTTTAAGACGCTCTATTACATAGAAACTAGAAAGTGCTTTGAACTTATGCAGGAAAACAAGCGCTTTTCTATTACATTAGACATATTTCTTTATAGTTGTGGTCCCTTTTGATTCATAGTGGTATTAAGCTCAGTAATATTTTTCTTGATGCGAATACAATGTTAGAATTGGAAATTTTGGACTTGCCCATTTGAAATCGGATCCCAATTTAGATGTTTTGGTCGGTGGGGGTATGTTTAAAAGAAAATGAGAAATTTTTAGAGTGTGATGGCAGCATGGCGCTACGGTGGTAAGGTAGTTATTATCGTTGATGATTGTGAAACAGAAAAGACAAAAAGAAGGAGGAATGAGGATATGAAAAACTGAAATTAAAATTTCAAGAACTATATTAAATATAAATACAAATTAAGTCACATCAATTAGTCATTGCAGTATTCAGTATAACAAAAAATGTGTCATCTCAATATTTTATTTGTTGATTTATTGTCTAAAAAAGTAAAAAAACTAAGTTAATATCCGAACCTAAATCTAAAATATTACTATAAACAATTTTAAATTTTGAAGACAAATAAATAATGGTGTGAAATTTCAGGACCAAAATAGATTTAATCTAATTATTGACTTTCTATACATATTTCACAAGAATTTAAATTTAACGGACTTCCATTACAAATTTATAAAAATCTTAAGAATATGTGACCCTCTATCTATAGATTATATCTTGACCTTAAGATAATTTAATATTAATGTACTACAAAATATATGTAATAAACTCTTGTAAATAAAAAAACCAAAAAGATATTTTCTTAAAACATCAGCAAAACAAGCTCTAACAGAATTTGATTCAAATAAAAAAATTGTTAATTCAAAAAAAATACATCAATGTCCTAGCATATATGAACCCTAAAAAATTTGTTGACTTAGCAACTAGCAAGTTGTACATGTTATATGGATTAGTGTGGTGATGGTGCCATACATGTCACAATGGCACTGCTTTATTTATCTCTTATACTAATTAGGATAAATTTGGTTGGCTAAAAAATATTTTTATGTCTAAAGTAAAATTTGGATTCTCAACTTCATATACATGTATAGGTTTTATTTCCCTTAATTAATTTTTTTTTTGGTTTCTTTATAACGAAAATATCCAACCTCAAGGGTCACAATCTAGATGTCAATGCGAGTCAAAATCAGGTAGATTTTAAGATCAAAATGGACCCCTCACCATATGCAAAGCCATGCTTTTGTTTTAGCTTTGAAGAACCCTCAAGAGATAATGAGAGAACAAAATCACTAAAGAAATTTCGATTATTTTCTTATGTTATTAGTAAAATCCTGTACATATAGTATATATACATTTATACGGTAGAATACAACAATATCTAAAAATTAGAAGATACATACAATAATGCAATATAATTTTAATGTAGTATATAAATGATAAATTAAAATAATTAAGATAAAATAATTTTTAGTTAAATAGAATAATACATATAAATATAAATTATTGTAAATACAATAATTTTTTATTATTATGGAATTTTTATTTATCTTGGTATTGTTATTCTTAACAAAATTAATATTAAATGTTAGGACCTCTAACTTTTAGTGGGAAAAAATAAAATAGAAATTGGTTAGTGCTAATTCAAACACAGACAAAAATAAAAAAATATTGATGATTATTTAATATTTGTGTTTATTTAAAACGGATATATCTACTAGTTTAAAGTATTAATTAGATGATCATAATGACCGAAGATTAGTTAAGAAAGAGTTGTGTAATGGGTATTAAACTATTAAGTGTGTGTTTGGATTGTGGTTGGTCAAATTAGAGTTTGAATAAAAGTGATTTTATAGAATTGATTTTGGATAGAAGTAAGTTTGTGTCAACATGATTTATGTTTGGCAACTCTTTACCAAAATTGATTTTGATAAAATAAATTTTGTTTGGATAATATTAGTTAAAATCACTTTTAGATAGATAATTACTTAAAAGGACATGACATTAAATTATAATATTATTTTTTTATACATGTTTAATTTTTTTATATTTTTTTCTTATATATTTTTTATATAGTATATTTTTAATACTCTTAGTACTCTTTTTTAGTACATTATAATTTTTAACTATTATTATTATTATCTAATGGGATCAATAAATTCTATTATAAAAATATAATAATTAATATAATACATAAAAATTATAACTATCAAAATATATAATGTCAAATAAAAAAATTAATAAAAAATAATAAAAAAGAATTCATATAAAGAGGAATAATAAGAATTCTATAAATAATGTAATAATATGTATAAAGGATAAAGTTAGTAAAAGAAAAATAAATATGGAAAGTATTAGCTAAAAGCACGTTAGTGCAACGGAGAAGCTATAAATTATTGCTTCCTGTAAACGTGGGTTTAGGAACAAAAGCACTTCTGCGTTTGTAGAGAAGAAAATTAGCCAAACAAAAAAGTGAAGCTTTTAAGAAACTCTAACGTGCTTTTTTCCTTTAAACTTGGTTACCAAACACACCCTAATAAATTCTAAAAGAAAAGTAAGCACCGTGTAATTATTGGAATTGTAAGCAACTTTTTTGACAAATAATAAAATTAATAATTAAAAAATTTTAATTTTGATACATTATCAGTGTAAAGTAATTTTACACGTGTATCTAATCACGTAATGTCACATAGTAAGAATTTATTATTTTTATTCGTCACGTGAATAATCATAAAAAAATAAATATAACTATATAATTATATAAAATATTTTATCTTCAAATTAAACTCAATTAAAAATACTAAAAAGATTGTGAAACTTTGAAATGCTGTATAGTGAGACAATAATGTTGATGGTGAATTCGGTTATGGTAGATTGGTAGGGTCATCATATACTATATAGACTCTGATATAAGACCCATAACAAACTAGAATGGGATGACTTAATTGTAGAAGGGAAAAAAAAGGAAAAAAAAAAGCATGTATAACTCATTAAGTATCAAGTCATAAGTTCTTCATATTTTAACTTTAATTATGTCATTATTTAGGGTTAGGTCATAAGACATATCCATCACTGTCTTTGAGTAATTAGAATGAAAACATTTGAATTATTTAGATACTGTTATACCAAACGTACCAAATAATGACGGCAAAGTTTTCAATGAGATTATCTTTTTGGCAGTCTTTGATCACCTTTTTTTGTTCTTCTTTTTTGATTATACTGTTTTATTGATATTAAACTCTTCAAATTCAATGTATAGCTTCTAGTACACTTAGTTAACTCTTTTTTTTTTCTTTTTTTTTTTAGGGTAGGTGATTATCTTTAGCTTCTTGGTTGACAAAAAAAAGTTTTTATATATGATTACCAATTTACAATTTTTTGCACTATATTATTATTATTATTATTATTATTATTATTATTATTATTATTATAGTGTAAAAGAGTTATTGGTAAATAATAGCAAATTAACTAATCTAATATATATTAAATATGCTATATAATATCTTATTGGCACAATCTCTCCCTTGTTATCTTTTAAATGATGATGATGTGGATGGTGTTTCCATGCCAATTAGCAACAATCATATTGTGAATTTCACTGCTCAATTTTTTTTTCCAAACAGCTTTAGATATCATCACTTATTATAAATGTCACATACATTAACATCAAGTGATATGGACCTCTTTAGTACTTCCCAATAAAAATGCTCGCAGTCTCTTCTTTTTTCTTAAAAGTTGTTAGACATGTTGATCAATAGTAGCATTTTTCAAACCCCCCAATATGCTAAAAAGGAAAAACAAATTAGATATATAACTTACTAATTCCAAACTAGACTGTGACATGCCACATAATTATAATCAAGGATAAATAGAGAAATTATGATAATTTATCAAAATATCCTCATCCCAAAGCTCAACAATGCTAAATGTACCAAAAAGATTATATAAATATATTGATACAAATATGTGGAGTAACAGATTTTGAATAAATGACCATTTGTATCTATAAAAGATGAAAATACTGATATATGTATTCACATTAGATCGAAACTAAATTTATATCTACGTAAGATATTCTCCGCGTGACAAAAATACTCTACGTGACACTCCAATCCTCTAAAGATAGAGTACTTTTGTCACACAAAATGCATCTTGCGTGGATACAAGTTTAGTTTTGATTTAGTGTGGGTATATATGTCAGTATTTTTATCTTTCATAGGTACAAATGGTCATTTACTCAACAGATTTTATAGATAGTAAAACAAAATTCTGGGAATATTTAGAATTTTAGTATCTTTTTAATTTGTGTTTTTTGTTTTCCTATTTTTATGAAAAATAAAATAAAAATAGAACTAAGAAGTGATTTTTTGAAACCAAACAAATATAATAAAAAAAATTGTCATAAAAATAACCTTCAGTTGATTGCCCATTTATGATCTTTGCTGTTTCTTGGTATGGTTTTCTTCAGTTTTTGTCCAAAAGAAATAAGCATTAATGGGCTTCGGTCTTGATTGTAGGCCCATGAAGCCCAACCTGTATAATCCTGAATGTTTTGGTCGACATGTTACTGGGTTTTTACCGATCAATGAAAAATTGGGCCCCAAAACCAAAAAACAGGGGCCCCAATAAGGAAAAGTACGACCCAAACCAAAAATATAAAAGAAAAGTGTATGAACCACGAACAGATAAAAAATAAATAAAATTGCAAAGGTGTTGTTTTGGATACAATTTTACACTTTTTTATTTTTCATATCGGAAAGAAGATGGAGTATCACATGAGTACGAGAGTACATGATGCTTTATACAAGTGTGATGGTTTGGAAATCGCTGGGTCCGATTTTATGACTTGTAAAAAAAATCGCTTGGTCCGATTTTTTTGGACCCAAAAAAATTTGAATGTAAAGCATGAAATCGGTGGGTCCGATTTTCATGCACTGTCTTCCATAAATCACAAATCGGACGGTCCGATTTGTGTTTCTTTTCAACTGCAATAAATCGGACCGTCTGATTTCTTCCCTTCACTGAACGCCGTCACAACGATGTAAAACTTCCCCAAATTCCATAACTCAACATTACACCAAACTTAGTCTCATATCAAAAAAAATTAGCCACAATTTTGTGTTTATTTAAATGTATTTGAATATATAATATTTTATAAAATAAAATTTACCTCTCTGACTTTATAATTTGTTTAAAAAAAATAATTTTATAATAATGTAAGAAAATGGAAATGATGAAATCTCTTAAATTAGGAAATCCTAGGTGGCCAAGGATATTCTTATTAAGGAATCTTTTCAAGTTCACAAAATGAACCGTGTGGGACGAGAAATCCCCCAAAGAAAAAAAAAAACGTGCATTCTTTTTGGAACACATTTTGGGACGAGAAATCCCCCAAAGAAAAAAAAAAACGTGCATTCTTTTTGGAACACATTTTTTGGTTGCCTAAAACAAACATTAATAAATCATATTTAAACGAAAAATATGAAAGAATTACTAGAAATAAAATTGTGAGATTGAATAATTAGAGTCGTAGGGTTTTTGGATAAACAAAATAAAAATATTATTTATACACTAAAATCAGTTATTAATGTATTTGTATATAAATACATGTGTGATTAATTTATTTTCAATATATATTTATATTTTAAAATATGTTTTATACTAATAACTAACTTTAATAACTGATTTTAATATACACATATAACATAATTTTAAACAAAACTCAAACTTATTAATAAATCTAATTTAAGTAAACAAAACATTTTACCACCAACACAAATATGTTAGTACTTAGTTTATTAGAGTAAGTAACGAGAGTAAGCACCATTAGATTATTAGATAACTTGTTCAACTAATTTTTTTGATACCTGTATTAAAACCAATTATTAAAAAATTAATTATTAATATAAAATATAAATTAAAATAAAAAATATATATTAAAAATAAATTAAATAACGTATATATTTATACTTAAACACGTATTGTTATATACCACACATTTCACGTAGTAATTTTTCCTTGTCTGGTAGTAAGTGAATGAGGGTCCCATCCCATGCATCCCCGGAATGGTGGACCATGTTATCAATTATGATGTGATGCGTAATAATCCACAATACAACATATATATTATTACTAATAAATCTTATTTTAAGCCAACATTCACAATGCTTTCCTTTTCTAAAACTGAAATAATTTGAAGTCAATGCTTGCTTTCCCAAAGGATCATCATATACTGTGGGCTTAAATAACATATTGGTCCCTATAAAATATTTTCAGTGCTTGGTTTTGCTCTCTATAAAAAATTTTTATTTGATTTTGGTGTAATAAAATTTAAATAAGTATTTATTTTAATTACTATAATTAAATTTATTTCATTTAAATACTGACATAGAAGATTAAATATTGATATGATAAATTAAAATAGCAACGCATGTTACATTAACACAGAGTCAGTTTAGGTAAAGAGCTCAATTGAATTTCTTTTTTGAAAAATAGCTTAAACAATAAATGACTATATTAAAAATAATTTATAAATAAGTTATTTTGTATTTGAATTTTTAGTTCTAAAAATTCTTATTTTATAGAAATGTGATAAAAAAATAATAGTATTATGAGAAAAAATTTTTTTTAACTTTTCTATAAATTTCTAAATAGCTTCTTAAAAGTTACAATTTAATTTTAAAAATTATACCAAACATTAATACTACTATACTTTTCATAACTCAACAAAACAAAAACTCAAAAAAATTACTTTTAAAATTTCCCAAACCAACAATCTACCATATAAAAGAGTGACTAACAAAAAAGGGACTACTTTTTTTATTTAGTAAAATTAAAATTAAAAAATTTTATATGCAAATAAATGTATGAATTTGAGGCGAGAGATCCATTTCTTTTCTTCCAAGTTACATGTAGTATAGTGCACACTGCTTTATATATATTGGTCCAAAATAATTATTTTGAAGCAACCTTTTTATTCATGGCATTCTTTTCCCTATCATGTTCTTAGTAGCATGATAATGACAATGAGTTTATGCGTTAATTATGATTATTACTTTATGCCAAAAGCTTATTGAGAAAACATTTTTAAACTAAATTGCCGGGAAGAAAAGTTTCATGAAAGCAATCGCAGATTGAGTAAAGAACCAATCACAATTGCCAATGCAAACTCCATTCATTATCGATCATTTAAGTTCCTTTCCTCGTCTCTATAATTCTATGAAAGGGAATGTAAACAACCATATATTTCAATGCAATAATTTCTTTTTAAAAAAAAATCTTTGATATTGATGTTTATCTAGATCTTATTATTTGAATTTCGACTATTCCAGTTGGTGAAATTATATAGTGGTCGTCTCTTTTATAATAGGTTCCATTTTTTAATACTCAAAATCATTTTAAAAAATAGTTAGAAAATTTATCTTTTTTATTCATGCAATTTGTATAGTAATTTGATTTGATAATATATATATTATTTATTCATTCAAAAAAAAGTAAGGACGGAAGCTAGTTGATTTGTCGATTTGTCTCTATCTCCGCCATTCGTGGAAGTTGAATGGTCGCATTATTACTTCTTTTATTTCTTTAGAAAAAGATATGGCTTATTGGTTTTATAAGTGTGCTAAATATGTGTGACATTAATTGAGGGAGGATAATAATTCCAAGTTTTCAATCGAAATATTTGATAATAAAAAAAATTTAAAAAAAGAAGTGAGAATTTATTTTATTTAATATTTATTAATTTTTTATTATTTATTATTAAAGTTAATAAATATTAAATAAGATAAATTTAATTTTTTGTTATTTTCTTAATAATATTATCGTAATCACAAATAAACTATCTTAATTACTTATTTGTTCATTTAAAAATGTATTAATAATTTGAATTATGTATTGTATATACATTAATTTATTAGTTTATTAATTAAAATATAAATTTTTAAATAAAATTTAAATTTACAATGAATTAATGGGTCATAAAAAAATTTAAGTTAAGAACTTTGCATCTAAGAATTAGAAGATTAGATTTTCTCAATTTTTTTATTTAAAAAGGTAAAGTATAATTTTTTATCATACATTTTATATAGATAAAACTAAAAAAAATAAAAAATTAAAAATTAAAATTATTATACTTTATATCCTCAATTAAAAAAAAATAAAGAGGATCTATTTTATATCCTCAAGTTGGGTGTACTTATTGGGTTCACTCTCTTATTACAGCATAGAATAACATTAGATTCACAAATATAGTGTGTAAATAACATGAGAATATGAATCATACATCATCAACCCACTATTAACTTAGAATCTAGAATACCATGCATGAAAAAGGTGGATCCAAAAAATTCGTTGAAATCTAATGCTAATGCTAATAATTCCAACGCTACTCTTGATCCTATATTCTTGAAGCTACGTATACTTATTGAGACATGCATTATTAGTGTATGCTACACAGAAATATTTCCTTGTCTTATAAACCCTAAACTCTCCACTAGCTAGAATCATAATTATGTGTAATATAACAATGATAATGCATTATGCATGTTTTTCAGATCCTTGTGCAAATTTT
Source organism: Arachis hypogaea (assembly GCF_003086295.3). NCBI lineage: Eukaryota > Viridiplantae > Streptophyta > Magnoliopsida > Fabales > Fabaceae > Arachis > Arachis hypogaea. The sequence continues at coordinate 150,566,182 of NC_092051.1, read as the reverse complement.
TTATCATTCTAATATTCGCTTTTACTATGTTCAAAGGATTCAACCATATAAAATCCCTTGGACGAGTGTTTTAGTATATAAAAAATAATGTGATTTAGTTTACCTTAGAATATTACCAACCACTCAAATAATCAAACTTGTTATAATATTATGAAACTTAAATATTCTATAACTTTCAATAATAATAATAAAATAATAAGTACCTAATTTCATGGAATGAGGGAGAAATTCCCAATCATCATGCGTGGCATAATTAAAGTCTCCAAAACAAATAAAAGAACATTTCTTTTGTTTTAATTTCTCTTATTAATAAGTTCAATTAGACCACGTTACCACACTTGCCTAATTAATATTCCCGGCCGTTTAAAACTCATCACTCACATTTTCAACATATTTTATTATTATTATTTAAATGGAGTACTTTATTATAAATTAATGATCTTGTTAAATACACTTGTCAAGAATATTTCAAAAAAAATTATAAAAATATATAAGAAATTTAAATGTGTTAAAAGGTCCAAATTTACAGTTTTAATTCAGTTATTACTAATGTTTTTAGACATGACACTTTTTAATAAATATTAAATCAAATATCTGCCAGAGAATATTATCATTGCTCAGGAGATTATGCACTTCATGAGGAACACCAAGTCTCGAAAAGGGACCATGGCATTCAAGATTGATTTGGAAAAAGCTTATGACAGGGTAGACTGGCGTTTTTTGGAAGCTACTTTGGTCCGGTTTGGGTTTCCAAAGGCTACCATTAATCTTATATTGAATTGTGTGACTTCCTCTTCATTGGCAGTTTTGTGGAATGGGAACAGGCTCCAAAATTTCAATCCAAAGAGAGGGTTGAGGCAAGGAGATCCTATGTCTCCTTATCTATTTGTACTCTGTATGGAAATGCTTGCTTGCTTTATCTCTCATAGAGTTTCCCAAGGTTTGTGGAACCCAGTTGCGGTTTCTAGGAACGGACCACGACTCTCTCATTTGATGTTTGCAGATGATCTTTTGCTTTTCTGTCAGGCATCAAAAGCTCAAGTAATAGAGGTCATGCATTGTTTGGACTTGTTTTCTAGAGCGTCAGGTTTAAAGGTAAATCTTCATAAGTCAAAGGCCCAGTGTTCCAAGAGGGTGTCGGAGAGGAGAAAAGAGGTTCTCTCAGGGGTCTCTAACATCCGTTTCTGCAATGATTTGGGTAAATATCTGGGAATTAACATCGGTCATGCCAGAGCTTCCAGGAAGACGGCTCAGGAGGTTATTGAAAAAATTTCGAGAAAGCTCTCCAGTTGGAAAGGACGCCTACTAAATAAGGCAGGGAGGCTTTGTCTTGTTAAATCGGTTATGACCTCTATCCCAGTTTATGAAATGCAAATTTCTCTTCTCCCGAAGTATGCATGTAATAAAATTGATTCCTTAATGAGACAGTTCTTGTGGAAAGGCCAAGCGACTGGAAAAGGGCTGCCTCTGGTCAGGTGGGAGGTCGCCATAACTCCTAAAAAGGCAGGAGGATTGGGTATTAGGGATACTTCCTGTGCTAACATGGCGCTTTTGGGAAAGTTGGTATGGGATTGTCTAAACAATAGTGAGAAGTTATGGGTGCAGGTTTTGAAGCATAAATATCTCAGGAATCAATCTGGTATGAACGGAAACAGTAGAAATTCTTCATCGGCTACCTGGAAGAACATTGTTAGTGCCTATGAGCATCTCAAGGAAGGGCTTCATTGGAATATTGGAGATGTCCACAAATCAGTTTGGTATGATGAGTGGACTCCTTTTGGTAAACTTTGCAACCTTGTTCCTTATGTACATATTTCTGAATCAGATTTCATGGTGGCTGACTTGTGGAAAGGGGTGTCTTGGGAGGTTGATAGTCTTACCACGCCTATTCCGCATGAGATTAAGCAGTTTATTTGTGGTCTGAGATATCCTAGTTCGACTGAGTTGGAGCCACAGTGGGAGTGGTGGCCTGCAGCATCAAAAAGTATAGTGCAAGGGAGGGTTACAGATGGTTATTAAAGAAAGTATTAAATTGGAATGCCAATAGTAATTGGAACTGGTTGTGGAACACAAACATTCCAGAGAAGTTCAAATTTACTATGTGGCTTGGCTTACATGATGCTCTACCAACTGAGACCTTTCGATTCAAGCGGCATTTAGCTTCTTCAGATATGTGTAAGAGATGTAACAAGGCGCAGGAGACTATGGAGCATTGCCTTAGAGACTGTGAACGATCAAAGGCAATTTGGTATATGTTGGATCCTAGTATCCTGGACTCGACGACTGGTACTGCTCTTGAAGAGTGGTTTCGGAAGGCCTTGGCTAACAATGAGGCGTCCTTTGGTGCAGGACTTTGGTGGGTATGGAGACATAGGTGCAATGACATATTCAATACTGACAACCCTTGGACAGACCACAAGGTTGTTGCCTTGGCCAGAATTACCGCCAAGGACTTACAGGTTTACAGGAATCGAAGCAATGCCTTTAGGTCTCTCCGAAATTGCCTGTGTTGGGAACCACCGGTAGGTAATAGTTTTAAAGTTAATTGTGATGCAAGCTTGTATATGGATTCAAATTTAGCGGGATTTGTGTGTATTATTAGAGATTCTAAGGGAGATTGGATCTCGGGCTGCTCTGGAAGCATTCCCCCTTGGTCTATAATCAGATGTGAATTATTTGCTGCTTGGAGGGGGCTGGTTTTAGCTTGGGATTGCGGTTTGAGGGATATTATATGTGAAACGGATTGCCTTGACATTCTGCCCATCATGCATGAGCTTACAAGTGGGTATTCATCTGAAGTAACAGATTTGGTTCACAAGATTCAGGAGCTTTTATCTCGTCCTTGGCTTGTTCACGTTGAATGGGTGTCCCGAGAAGCAAATAGAGCTGCGGATTGGATGGCTAAATATAGTGCCAAGAATAACTCTAATCATGTTATTTGGTCTGAGCCTTGTGTTGATCTTCAACGAATCATCCGCTCGGATTTAGGATAGTTTTTGCTTTGTTTCTTTCCTTGTTTAGACACCAAAAAAAAATCAAATATCTGCCAATTAGATTAGCTATTAACCTAATTTAAATTAGAGAAAGTATAACAAGATGATAATATAGTACTAATATATAAAGACAGAGATAGTTGCCTATCGATTAAAGTGCAAGGATTTTGAAAACCATATCAACAAACTCATCTAAGAGACAAGATATTGTATAATACCCAGGCACTAAGGTTTGTCTTTTTTTTTTCTCTCTCTCTTGTGGTGGGAGAAATGTCCGGTCAAAGAATCCATTATTTGCTGATATATAGGCTGATTTTTATTCATGTTGATCTTAATTAAAATAATTTCCGCTCTGATCCTGCTAATTTTTTTCATATTGAATTAATACTTTTATTTAATTTTAGTACTTTCTATTTATTATTCTTTTTATTTTAAGATATCTATCACTTTAGTATTTTAGCACACTAAAGCTTGATATATTTGCGTATAATTTTTGTCTAAATACATTTATAGTTTTAAATGTAACTAGCAAAATTTCAGAGTGATAAATATTTTAAAATAAAACAACGAGTACTTGTTTATATATATATAAAGCTTGTTATTTTATATTTCATAAATTTTTTCCTTGTTATTTTTACATATAAAATAACTTTTATGCGTTTAATATTATCAAAAACTTCATTTTATTTTGCATTTTTTACAAGTGTCCTATAATATACTTATTAGCTTTTTTTTAATATCATGTCAAAACATTATAAAATAATTAAATTATCATAAAAAAAAGTTCAACCTTTGTTGATGTAGTATTATAGTCAAAATTATTTTGGGCTATTTGCATCAACCGTGGAAGTCACCAACCATATAAGACATTGACAAAAACTACTCTACATTTGAATGTTTCAGTAATTCAATTGATAATTATTATTTTTGCATCAATATTTTTGCTTAAGCTTTTTGCATAGACGTAACTCATTGTTTTAAGATGATGATGATAATGGGTATCAATTTGTAGTGCGTGCACTTTAACAATTAGTCAATTATTATGCAAAATTACGTAATATACCTTACCCCTAGATCTTGGACAATATATATATATATATATATAGAGGTGTTAATACAACAACAATAATAATAATCTTGTATTCACACCAAAATCATTCTCTACCAAACTCAAAAACATGAGTGGAGAGTGGATGGAATGTGTGCCTGAATGAGAGAGAGTGGAAAGAAATAAAATAAGTTTCTTTAATAATAAGTTTTATATTTCATTCATTATGCCCTATAATAATTTTAAATGGGTTTTTTTATATTTTGAAAATGTGTATTTTTCTTTTGGGGTTCGATAATAAGATGCTTATGTTTCCAAATACTTTTAAGAAAAAACAAAAACTTAAAAGGTATGCTTAAAATTTGCAAAATTTTGCCACCTGGATTTTATTATTAATTAACATGTTCTTTTTGCAAATTGATCGAATTCGTTTTAGAAAAAACCAATTAAAAAAAATTCCACTAATTATTGTGAAATAGGATTTAGTTTAAGGTAATGACCATGGAATGCTATATATGTTCAACACTTTATATAGAGTGGAATATAAAGCAATATAAGGATATTAATTATTGCATTTTATTAGTGCTTTCATCCCTGGCGGATCATCATATACTGAGTCATGCTCCAAAACATATACACAACCAATTAGTGACCTCATTGCATGCAATTGTCTTGAAAAATAATAATTAATATACTATTTTATCTAACTAGACAATTATTTATTTAAAAAATATAATATTATTAAATATATAATTATTCATATGTCCTTTTTTATCAGATTATTTTATTTAAAAAAATAGTATATATTATGATATAGTATCAATGTTTAAATGATTGAAAAAATTTAGAGTTCAATCTCTGTTAAACTCTAAAAAAAATCAGCATAAATCTAATAAAAAGAAAAAGAATACCGTATTAAAAACATAAATATTTACATCATTTTTTTTAATCTATTTCAGCCTTTTAAAAGAATATTTTCATGACAAATTTCACCATTGGAAAACTCATCAAATATCACATAGGACTTCAAATGCATGGTAATTAAAACTCATCAAACAACTAACAACTCTTGTGTCAAAAGAAAAAATTTCAAGTTCACATTTATATATATCTAATTGCGACGATTTTAAACCGTTGCAAATTTCTTTTAAACTGTCACTATTTAAACCAAGGTTTGAATTGACAATAATCATATGCGCATTACAGAACATCCAAACATGCATCATTGTATGTTAGTTCTTAATTAGTACTTAGCCATCTCAAATCCCAAAATTAAACAAGCATTAGAATATTATGTTTCTTATATATTACTTTTGTCCTCACTGGCAGGAATCTCTTGGAATCAAACCGTTTTAGTTATTAAAAGAATATTCTATAAATCCTTTTAGACCAATGAATTTTATTCTATGAAGAGTAGAGCTTGATTTAATTAACAATATTCTAATTCGATTAATAGTCATCGAATCAAATCTTACATTAGTGATATGCAATATAATGCAATTAATATTATTTGAAAAAATAAAGGAAAAATCTTATTAGAATTGAACGAATTTATTAACTTACCCCAAAATATAATTTAAGAGATGAGAATATATATTTTATTAATGTGAGTATATGAGAGATATAATCATTTACATCTGTTATCTTATCGGCTTAAATTTTTGAAAAAGTAATTTCATTATTTAGTAGTTAGATATATGATTGATGTGTTTCTTACTATCAGATTAAATTTTTATAAAAATTTAAGGTATATAACCATTTAAATACTTTTATTCGAAAACTTAAAATTTTTGGAATAAATATCATTGTAATATGATTTTAAAGCTTTAATTTTATAATTAAAAAGTGTTAACGTGTTTCAACTCCTCAAATTGATGAAGTATCCTTTTCTCTTAGAAGGAAAATGTCTATATATAAACGGGAGAAGCTAATATATAATATGATGGCCATATAAGAAAGAAATAAAGAAATTAAAGAACCTGATTCCTAGTGCTACCAATTTCATTTCAAATGTTTTTTAATTGTGTGTTGCAATTTTATAATTTGGACTCTGTTTTCTTTTGTTTTATAATTTCTCCCATAATTTTTTTTCGCTCAATAATAATCTTATTCTAATTAAAAAAAAAAACATATTCATCACAAAATTATCACACTTCTAATTACTTCATACCGATTACCATAATCGCTAACAGTGTTATGTTATTATTATAATAACTGTATGTTAGTTAATGGATTGGACTGGAAATTAATATTAATAAATTAAAAAGGAAAAAAAATTGTGGTTCCTATATTTTCCTATAGGTATGATAGTGATTGAATGGACCTTTCAAGTTCTTATGGGTCGTTACTTTGTATATGAATCGTGATAATAATGTTTTTATATATATACTAATTATGACTATTCAATTTTTATTTTCCTATTTTTTTAATGCCATTATATATTTAAATTTTTTTTATCAAGTAGCAATAGGAGTGTGGCCTTCATGAAAAATTTATTCATTTGGGTTTTCAGGATATTCCCTACTAATAGTGATTAATTTCTCGTTGATTAAATAAACCTCTAATTAAGCGCTTTTTATTTTTAATATGAAAGAGAGTATAGGTGATATAATGTTATAGAGAACAGGAGTGTTTTTCTGTATGTGATGTCAAGGAGGTTGAAATCGGATTAAGAGATTTGGAACAAAGAATTCTGACGGTCCTATTAGAGGATATTCAAAAAAAAATATTTTTTAATAAAATTTGGAGGGTCCGTTTTAATTTTAGAAAAAAAAACAAAAAGGATATGTTTTGATTTAAAAAAAAATTAATAAGACGGTTCGATTAGTTAATCCTAAAGTTCAAATTTTCCATCTCTAACAACTCGGACCATTCAATTTATAATTTATTTTTTTTCTTCAGACAAATGGAACCGTCCGATTTAAATAATACCAATAAAAAAATACCATATCAAAAAAAAATACCTACTCATTTAATAATAATGTATTATACATATATTTAATCAATATAAAAAAAATTAGCCCTAATTACGCAGTAAGAATTATACAACTGGTTACAAAATATTTTCTAATTTCATAAAAATGAGAAATTGAATTCTCGGTGCTTAATTAAAAGGAAAAAAATTAGAAGCTTTAACTCATTTTTTAATTATCTTTTTTAACTTCTGAATAAAAAATATTATTTATTTTTTGAAAAATACCATATATATTTAAACTTTTAATTATTTAAACATTAAAAAATAAATTCAGAAGACTCCCAATTATTACTCTAATTAAAGTATCTATCAAGATATTGACTAGTAGATCCTCATTCATTTAATATAGCCACCATATTTCATTTTCAATAACCAAATTATATATATGTATGTATATGTAGTTAACTAAGACTTCTAGCTTGCCCAAAAGGTCTCTTTCTTGAAGCAAAAACGGCCTCTATATAATTATTATAAAACATAAAATTAAAAAATATATTAATGAGGTCAATTGATATACACTATATATTATTATTATTATTATTAAAATACATTATTGGATGATATCATTTACCAAAAATAGATTGATTAAATAGATTTAATTTGGTCTTGTGGAGATATCATGCATGAATCACGATGCACGTGTTTAGGAAACTATTTTTATCCAATAATCGACTAATAATAAGTGCACATATACAAATATTCAAAATTTCAGTAAATTAAATCTATTTGAGATGTATATATATATATATATATATCCTCCTGTTATACCTTGTACCGACTTGTAATATCAAGATTTAGATTAATTATAATTAGAGAGTTCATAATTCAAAAAGGGTAATAATTGGAATTCTTATTAATTCTCTTCCTAATTGTTTTCTTAATATTTGAAAGAATATATATATATATATATATATATATATATATTATTTAAAAAAATTCAAAAATCAACAAAATTTTATTATTTTTAATTAATATTTTAAATTATTAATTTAATTTTTTGGTCTAATAATTTAATAATATATTTTTAATTTAAATTTTTAAATATTATTAATTAATTACTGGTAAAAAAATAATAAATTTTATTAACATTCTAACATTTTTTCTTCTAAAAACATCCATACAATAAAATATAAGAACTTTTTGTTATCTAAAAATTTAAAAAATAATTAAAAATGAATTAAAAATTACGTACTGCATTTTAATATGTGAAAATCAAATTACCTACCGATGACGAAAGAGACAAAATGTACTATAATATTAAATTAATTAAAATATTTTTTGCATAATGTATTACATAGTAATTAATATTTTATATTGTTTTTGTTAATATCGTTGACGGATCGGATTTTTTATTTAAATAAATAAAATAAAAATAATATTTATCAAAATAAATAATTTTAAAAATATTTACTGTTTTGTATTTTTTAGTCTTATCTCGTTTGCAGTGTAAATGAGATGATATTGAATGTATCTCGTTTACAGTGTAAATGAGATAAGACACGTTAGTCGAACCACGTTTATCAGCTTTACACCGTAAACAAGATAAGGTCGTACCACATTTATAAGTATAAATCGTTTACAGCGTATTTTTGGGTCCCATTTTGACTTAGTCAACCTCTTTCTCCCCTCTTTTTATCCTTTTCTACCATATTTGAGACTGATACGGTGATCGCACGGTCGGTGGGGAACAACGGGAACATCAACAGACTGAACGAGACGTCGCATTACATCGGGGCGGCTGACTTCGAGATTAATTGTGTTCTGTTCGATTAATCTAAGTATGTGGACATTGTTAGGGTAGTCTCGTAGTGACATGCACCGAGTAAAATGCTTTAGGGATTGGACTGTATGATGAATTTAGAACTATATTTGGTTGTGTAAGATTGGTATGACTTAATTAGGATTTGCTTACCGACATATGTAATTTAGAGACATGTGTAGACTAGAGATATGGAAGTATGTTATTAAGTAGAAGTAGATCTATGTTCTTAAGTAGAGTACACAAGGTTGTCAAACTCGCGAGTTAACTCGTAGACTCGTACGAGTTCACCTGTTATGAAGTTTATATATATCATATATAATGTATATTTACTCAATTCTAACCCTTCAAAATTAATAATATCAATCTTAAAGCACATAATAAATTAAAATAATAGCATACATTATAACAAATACTTTAAAATATACATTCACATCCTTTATAATTATTCTTATACAAATACAACATATAACACACAAAATTAAACATTCTAAATCTGTAATACTAAATCTTTAATTGAACATTGAACAATATCAAATAATCAAATTAACTTTAATCAAAATAATTAATTACTAATCAGCCATGAATGGATGAACCATCTGGCCAGGGACGGACATAAGGGAGGGCGAGTGGCGGCCTCGGCCCCAATCTTTTTTAATAGTAATAAGTTATTATGTATAATTTAATTTTTTTTAAAAAATTATTTATTATTTAATCTAGTATAAATAAAAGTTCAGTCTAATTTAAATATTAATAATTTTTAATATCTAAAAAATAAGTAACAATATTAAAGAAATCTGAAAAATATATTATTACTAATATTTTTAATTAAATAAAAATTTTCAAATCTCAAAGTAAATTATTTTTCTTCTTGTGGCCGTCTTTTTTTATTCATTTGGTATTAATTCTCTTTGTTTCAACTGCTACAATTAAGAGATCTTTTTCAACTATGAATATTGTGAAAAATAACTTAGAAACAAAACAAAAGATGAATTTCTTACTAATTGTCTTTTAATTATATTGAAAAGAAAATTACTGAAAAATTTAACACAAATTCTATTATTGATGAATTTTATTATTCGAAGATTCGACCACTTCGTTAATAAAAAGTATACACATATTTTTTTTACTTTAAAATATATTATCTGTCGGTATATTTTTGTAATACATCTTATATTATATATTTTTTTACATAATTTTTAATATTATATGTATTTTTGGCCCCCATAATATCATTTCTGGATCCGTCCCTGCATCTGGCCATCTAACATAAACGATAAGAAATAGGCTAAAATTAAAAGCAATAAAATTTAAAAAGCAAAAAAAAAAAGATCAAGAAGCAAAGGCTTAAAGAAAGGACAAAAGGCATATAAAAAATGGAGGATATAACAGAAAAGAAGGGGCAAAGTTCCAACAACAGCAGATCAAAGACAATGGTGCAGCAGGCAGCAGTGATGAGGGTGTAGCAGTAGCACGAAACGACGGCGACAAATAGTCATGAATTTCACGACGGTGCAAACCAGAGCAGAGATAGGACTATAAGAGAAGTAGTCGAACATGTGAATGGTGATAGCACGATAGAGTTACGGATAGTGAAAAGGTGAAGAAATACAAACAAAGGGCAACATAGGTAAAATTTGCAAAGACAATGATGTAAATTAGAGCAGGGGTAGCAGACACAGGCGAACAATGACAGTTCGACGGGAAACGGCGACTGCAGCAGAACATGGAGAAAGTGAGACTTGAGAGAAACGACGTAGATAAGTGAGTCGTGAGTGAGTTTTCTTTCATTTTTTGGAAATATTTTCGTAACCCTAATAAAAAAGTGTGTTTTTGGTTTCAAAATGACGCTTTTTTAACAAAAACGAAGAAAAACGCAAACTCGTTAACTCGATCCTAGACTCACGAGTTTGTCCGAGTTTGACCGAGTTTAGCCGAATTTACTCAGGATAGAGTCTATGTCTGAGTCAACTCGATTCTATATCTAAACTCGTAAATTCGTACAACTCGAGAGTTTGATAACAATGAGAATACAAAAATTTATGATTTTCTGTTTATAAGTTATAAATTTTTTATTTATTCCTCAGAGATCTCGTCTTCTATTGTTCCAATAAGTTAGATATACCTTTTTACTATCGGATACTATCGTCTCGTATTTAATTGAGGTCGAATTCGACAACATAATATCTATTAGAAATTTTATTTTTGACAAATCTCTTATTTTAACACTCGTAAAATAATAGCGTCTGAATACACTTTATCTTCTTAAAGTGAGGTCACTATTATAAAACCTCTTATTATTCTAAAAGTTCAAGACAGAATATAACAATAATAATGATATCTCTAACAACAGATAATGTGATCAATTTAGTTTTTTATTATTATGCATTAAAAACTGAAGCACCAATTAGTTATCCATAGTTTTATGAATGATTACTCGTATTCCAATATGATGACCACCGATTCACAGAGCTTAGATTGCAGTGTCACGTTTGCTTATAAGTGAAGAGTAGGCAATGGATATTAACGTGACATTAAGTGATGAGTAACCATCTCTTAAATGAAGTGTGAAGGGAAATGCATACACGTATCGTATTCGTATATATACATAATACATGCATGATTTCTTCTATGCATGTGAGTTTAGACATCTTTCGGCAACCATTCATAACATAGCAGCTACTCTATTTGCAGTTTTGACACGTGGCACCCATCTAAATATTATTGCCAGGTGGCATTATATGGGCAAGCCACTTCTCTACACCACAACAATTTCCATTCCATTTTTCTTCTTCATTTCTTTTTTTTTTTTTTTAACTGATTATCAAATTATGTAATAGAAGGTATCATTTCCAACACCATTTACTCCGTTTGTTTTAATATAACGTAACAGACAAAAAAACAGCATACATATCTATATAAATAGCTAAATTATGAAAAAAATATATTATTATTATTATTATGTATAAAATAAAAGTGCAAAATTAAATATATGAATCAATATTAAAAAGAATTTAATTATAAAAATTAAATCAAAATCCTTATTTAATATTATCATTTATCATTATATTGCACTACACTTCATCTGATTTTATTTGAAATCAAAATAAATAAAAATGCATGAATTCATTTAGGAGTTTGTGCATGAATACTGATTCATTCATATGTACAGATGAAGAAATTGTTCGAAGTCATCTTATAGTGTGGATGTTAATAATTATCAAATTCATGCATTTAATGATTTTCTAGGGATGCATTGAATGATTTAATTTCTTTTGTAACCTAACCTCTAAAACAGTGTCGGCTGCTTCCTATCATAGCCACACCTAAATCTATTATATAGTATTAAAATAATTTTTTTAATCAATAACATATATAACTAGTATTTTTTAAGATAATTTTTTATTTATTTTATTTTATTTATTTAAATAAACTATTATTTTAATTGAGATAAATATTAAATTATTTAATATTTTATTTAACTATATTAATTATAATTAATTAATTATATTAATAATTTGATTTGACTGAAATAAATTAATTAATTTTATCTTCATTGTATTGTTTTTTAATCTTATATATTTTAATTAATAGTGTTTAAGAATGTCATAATTAATTATTTATTTGACTATATTAATTATAACTAATTAATTATATTAATTATTTGATTTGATTGAAATAAATAAATTAATTTTATTTTAATTTATATTAATTTTTTTATTTTATATATTTTGATTAATGACTTTTAATAAAGTATTATAATTTTTATATGACATATTTATAATATATTTTTATTTATTTAACTTATTATTTTGAGCCAAAAAATTATAATAATTTATTATATTAATTATTTAATTTAATTAATTTAAATATATACTATTTGACTCAATTTATTGTGGCGCCAATATTTTAGTTGTTGTTTACAAAAAAATTCTCTTCATTTTCTTCAATCTTAAATATTTTAATTTTAAATTTTAGATTTTTATTCGATGTTTATACTTTTATTTTAATATATATTTTTACTAATATTTTTTATAATTTATTGTCTAATAGTTATATAACCACCATTAATTATATAATTGTGAATATTTTTTCGATTTATTATAAAAGCACAATTTTATTCTTTATTTTTTTTACTATTTCATAATTTATTCGTTGTAAGAAAATATATATGCTAAAAAAAATTTTTATTTTTTTATCAATTGTTTTTTTATTTGGTAATATTTTTTTTAGACGATGTATTATTTTTATTCTTTGATTTTTTTATAAATTATAAAACATTATTATTTGTTATTGTATTTTATCTATTGTGTTCTTATTTATTTAAGTTTTTATAATTTTTTAAATAAATTTTATTATTTTTATTTCATATAAGTTAATTTGTCATATATAACTCTTCACATATTGAATTTTCTCAATGTTTAAAATATATTTTTTGCTTGCTTAATTTTATTTTTAATTTGGGGAACGAATAATAAAATAACATTAATAAAAGTTGTTATGCACTTTTTTCTTCATCTTTTCAGTTTACCTCTCCTTTTATAGGGATCATGAATAGTTATATATATATAATGGTGCTTATGTATAAAGGGTAAATATAAATTGTATCTTATTTTATTTTAGTAAATTTTTTTATTATTTATCTTGAAATAGAGCAAAATATTGTAAATTATTTGGGAATAATAATTTTACTATTGTTGCAACAAGATATTGTACATTTATCTTATTTTTAATAATTTTGGTGGGTGTTTAAACTAACAAATAATATAAAATTATTTATAGGTACAAATACAACTATTTCAACTTAAGAATAGATCAAATATTTTAGTAAGTTTTAACATGAAATACTGTTGATCATATTATTTTTATTCCAATACAATAATGAATATGATACTAAAATATAAAATAATTTTACATATATTTTAACAAAAAGAGTTTTCTATAATAATTTTTTCAGCTATAATATAAAAACAGTAATTCAAAGACAAATTTTATCTTATATTAGATTGTATTTATTCAATTCGATTTTAATGTAGAAATAAGAGAATTTAAAAATTTTATTCATGAATCATAAAATTTTTTTTACAAATTTAATCATTAATATTATTTAAAAAATTAAAAAAATAAGATTTTAATATAAATATACCAATTTAATCACATACTAATGTTAAACTTTGAAAATTAGTAAAATTATTACTCATGAATTTTACTATTTTCAACATAAAAATAATTAAACTTTAAATTTAATTAATTTTATAAAATTTTTATAATAAATTATTATGCATATTTTTATTTAAAAAATATATTTTATATATTTTTGTATATTATCGATGCAAAGCAAGGTACACATACTAATAATTAATAAAAAAAATATTTATCTTTTATACTATAAAAAAATAAGCCACAAAAAAATATCCTAATAATTTTATTATTGATAAAGATGCACTTAAATTTTGTTATTAACAAAAAAGCTCTTAAATAATTTATAAAGACAAAAAAAAATTTTAACATTAAATATGTATTCTCAAAAAATACTTTAGAGATTGAATTTTGACTTAGTTTATTGCAAGTATGATTTTAAAAACGAGATATTTTATCCTTAAAATTTGGTAATTAGTCGTTAAGTATATATTTTTTTGTGATTTTTTTTAACAACTTATAATACTTTTAAAAAATAAAAAAAAATATAGAGATCAATTTTGTGTACCCTTTTTTTGTGTATTTTTTAAACAGTTGTCTAAATATTCATATAAAATTTTGAATCAAATACATATACGATTTGTCAAATACAAAAGTCGTTTGCCACTTATAAAAAAATATTCTTTGTAGACAATTTTATTACGTTTTTAAATTATTTAAGAGTATTTTTATCAATAATAAAATTTAAGTATCTTTTTACCAGCAACAAAATTATTTGGGTACATTTTGTTAGTTTATCCTACCTTTCTACTATATATAAAAATATAAAATAAAATGCATATAAAAAATAATACAAATAATTTATCTTAATTATTCTTCCTTCACAAATAATTTATCCTACCTTCCAATATTCTGTTTTTATGATTTTAAAAAGTTTATAACAATCAAAATAATAATATTCTCATTTTAATTTATTTTTCCAAAATTTTGAATACATGAACACTTAAAATAAAACTAGAAAATATAAATGAAAACTACTTACTTAACTTAGGTCATTTAAGTGTCGTTTTTTTTTAATTTTAAAAGTTATTAATTAATTTTTACCAATTAAATTGAAAGAAAAGGTAATTAGAAGAATAGAGAGTTAACAGAAATAAAAATTAATACTAGAAATACTTTAATTTTATTTTTATTTACTTATATTTAAAAAATTAATAATTATCTTAATAAGTTATGCACAATTAAAAAGAAATAATTAATTTAAAAATCAAAGAGTATATAATTTATTTTTAATTATGATAATTATTTTTATAAAAATATTTGTATATAAAGATAATATTAAATATTATTAAATAATTCAATCAAATATATTTTGATGAAATATATTAAATCACCCTCTAATTAAATTCACAAACCAAACTTTACCTGAGGAACTCTTCATACAAGTAGCTACATCTAATTATTTGTGCAACTCTGTTTTTAATCATTTTCCAAAAACTTTAAAAAATTATATTATTTTATAATAAAATTGCACGTATTCTTAGATAACATGAATATAACTCTAATTTAAATCTTAACAAACTAACATAGTCCATAGATCTAAGTTTTTTTTTTTAATTTTCATCTCTAAAATAAAAAAAATATCCTTAAAGATGAAAATAGATACTTAAGAACTTAACAAATTAATATAATCTCTATATTTAAGTACGTCTTTCTTCACAGAATTTTCATCTCAATAATAAAAACTTTTTTAAAAAATGTGTAGGGATATTTAAGTTTGCACGTCTTTTTAAGCTATACCAGGGAAATTCTAATTTAAAACTTAACAAACTAACATAGTCCCTAAATCTAGGTAGGTCTTTCTTCAAAAAAAATTCATCTTGAAAATGAAAACTATTCTTAAAGATGAGATTGAATATATATTCAAGACTATTATATCTCTTTGGATTATTTTATTAAATATATTTGTCTACTTATTCTTCAAAATAAAGATAAATATTCAGACACAATTATCTATTTTATGTGTCCGTTTAAAAAAATATATTTATATAAAAATAATATCTTTTGATAGGTCTCATTTTTGTTATAAATACCCATTTAATTTTTTTAGATGAGTACTTAAATATATACATGGATATTAAATTTTAATTAATTTTAAAAAAAATGAATACAACTATAATATAATCTAATGTAATTGTACTAAATTGATCATATTAAAACATAAATTTAACTTAACTTATATACATATAAAATCTCTAACATATATATTAAAAAATTATATAAATAATTTTTAATAAAATAATATAACATATCTTTTGTGCATAAATAAATGTTTTAATAATTTCACTCTTGGTAGAAATTTTGCAAGTCTTTATGTTGAGATGGGTACTTCCTTCTCTTTCTTTTGTTCTGTTTCAATTTACAGAAAATTTTATAGCTTTTTGTTAAATTTTTTTGTGGATACCAACTTTTGAGAATATTTGTGCGCTTTCTACTTGTACACTAATTCTATTTCATCCTTGTATTATATTTTGTATTTTTTAAGTTATTAAAATATTTTTTTATTCAAAATACATGAGTTAATATGTATTTTTAAGATACTATTGAAAATTGCAATAAAAATATTTTACTAAAATTTATTTTCAAAAAATAAATTTTAAATTTGACTAAAATACATTTTAAAGATGCATATTAAAATTATTATTTCTAGAATATTTTAATTTTTAATAAAAATAAATTTTGTAATCTTTTATCTAAATTTTTTTAATGGATAAGTTTAACATATTCTATTAGCTAAAGGCATAAGTTTTTTATATTTTTAGTATATTAAATATGTTAAAAATTTTAAAAATTGATATTATTATATTTTAAAAATATATTCTTAATTAAATTAATAATGTATGTGTAATATTATTTTTTAAATTATATTAATAACAATGTAATGTATTAAAAAGTACAATTTTTTTATTGAACCGTGATAAAATAATTAGTAATTATGAATTTTCTAATAGTGTGAATCCAAGAGCTAAATACTAATTCTTTATTTAAATAAAAGATATGGGTTATATATATTATCATAAAAATTAATGTATATCAATAGAAATATGAAAAATAATTTTTTTAATATATCAAAAAAATAAAAGTGATAATTAATGTTAAATGAAGAAAATAATATTTACTATTTACTCTATATTTTTTAATTTTTCACTGTGGTTAAATTTATAATAAATGAAAAACTTAAATAGTTAAATATAACGGTATTATATGAGTAAAATCACTAAATAACCATTAATTAACAAAGAGAGGATAGCAGAACAATTTTTTTACACTCTTACTTAATAAATTTATAGTTGATAATTCAGTAATAAATTTTACATGAGAAGATAAATAAAAAACAAATATTATTAAAAAAAATAAATTAATAAATAAAAGAAACAGTATCATATCCTAACATTATATCCTTCTCCTTGTAAATCTCAAAAATAAACTAAAAATATACTGCTCCACGATAAATATAAATAAGATCGGTATCAGTGAAAATTTAAAAATAAAAAAATTTGAGGCAGAAAAATCTTCCTCAATCTTTGGACAGTATTTATACGAAGAAACCTTTTTCCAAAATTTTCAGAGCGCTTTCGAAACATCACTTTGTTAGTGGACTGTCTTCATTTCTCCTTCTAAAATTTAAACAGTTAAGAGAGAGAAACAAAAACATTACAAAAAATAATTTAAAAAATAATAAAAAAAATCTTCACGCACTTATCAATGGCGCTTCGGAAACTCTTCACAAAGCGTCTTTTGGACGGTTTTAAAACAATGGCGTCACCGGCGGCATTCCACCGCACGATCTCGCCACCTTCTATTCCATCCACCTTTCTAACTTCGCCGTCGAAACCTGCCACCAGCGACACAGGATTTTTCCGGCGATTCCTCTTCAAGCGAGCAGTGTACCACTCCGCTCCGACAAGGTTCCCGGAGTTTCTCTCTATTCCCGTAGGGGAGAAGCTGAGAGAGAAGCTCAGAAGTATCAACAACGTCACCATCACCAGAGATCGTTTTCGCATGGCTCCTCCATCACCGTCACCGGTATCACCTGTCACCAACGACTCTTTTCTCGAAAGCGGAATTTCGGCAGAGGAAGTGAGGAAGGTTCTAAAGGCTACGATGGCAGAGAAGGTGAAGGCGAAGCTGAGTGAAGTTCCGCCTGCCTCGATTTCGTACGGTGAGTTCCTGCGGATCTGCGTAGAAGCCTGTGAGAATCGCAATCTCGGAGAAGAGTTTGCAAAGATTCTCGATAACGCCGGAGACGTCATCGTTTTTGGTAACGTTGTCTTTCTCCGACCGAAACAGGTATTTTATATGGGAGCTACTCAAATGAAGATGCAAAAAATATCTTTTTATGAAGATGCTTTGTATAAAAGTGTGATTTATTGATTTGGCCACACTTCAAATAAAAACAACACTTTTATAACATATCAAAATCTAACCCTACACTCCATCATCTAAGGGTTAAAAAGAAAAATCATCACATGAAGACAATTATAATATCTTCATGGGAGTACCCACCATTTTATATTTGTTTCTTTCTTTTGTATTGGTTTTTGCATGGCATTTTTTCATTTTTCTTTTACCAAAATTAAATATTTTATACTTTTATTTATTTTTCTAAAAAATCATTATGATTCTAAAATAATCAACTGTCACATAAGTTCATTATTTTTAATGTACAAAAAAATGGAAATAATAGTATTTATTATTTAGTTCATTTTGCATTAGTTTAATATTAGTTGTAATTAATTATAATAAGAGTACATAAAAAGTACATAAGTGTAACTATAATTTTGTTTTAATTTTTTTATTTATTTTTAAAATTTTTTAAGATGAGAACTTGTTGTTTGGTTACACCTGTATATTCCTATTATAATTAATTATAATTAACAATAAAACTAATAAAAAATAATATAGCTAATAGTATTTGAATTAATTTATTTTTTATTTTTAAATTGATAATTTTACGTCAAATAAATATTTTTAATAAACAAAATCTGTTAAAAGAATAAAAAGAATCTAAATTAAAGTTTAAGTTTGCTTCAGTTTTTTATACACTTTTTAAATAATTATCAATATTTTTATAAAAATTTAAATAAAATGCACAATTTTTTTATAAATATAAGAATTGTCTGTGATTTATGAAAAAAATATTATTTTTATCATATTTTTATTTTTTAGTATTTTTGTTATATTAATATTTTAATCTTTCACGAAGCTTTGTTAATGTCAAAAAATTTTTAAGCTAAGGTAGGTTAACCGTTAAGGGAAGAGTAAAAAGAGAACACCTTAATTTTTTTGTGTTTATATATATATATTTTTTTAAATATTTTTTATAAAAAAAAGAAAAAAGAAAATACTTGACATGCAAACATTGTAGGAGGTTGATATGGTTGAGGTAAGAACCGGGGGAGATGAGATCAATAATGTACTAGAGTCTAGAGGTATAACGTATGAGAGTGTGTGGCGTGTTGTTTAGATTCAGTATTATTATCAGAGGTGCCGGGTTTTCGGTGCTCTGCTTTTGAAGCATGACTCTTTGTGTGTGGGTTGAGGTGCCCTTTGGCTTGGCTTGTATCACCTGTGCACTACCTTCCATTATTTGCATGCCTGCCATCTATATTCAATGCCTTTTTCCCTCTTTCTTGGTTCAGTTTCAACAAGTGGCCAAATCAATCAATGAAGAAAATAAGTAAATAACTTCCCGAGATTCCTTCCTCAATTTATCTACAATCAATTTTGTGAAGTCATCATTCAACTTCTGATTAATTACAACAATGGAAAACCAAATGGACTATTAGTATAAAATATAATAAATAAAAAAGTTAAAATTTGTTTAATTAGTAATGAATGTTTAAGGATTGAATCAACTTATAATTTCCCATTTTTCTACTAATTTCTTGTGTTGTGAACGAACAGGTAGCAAAAGCAATGGAGAGCTTAATCTATCAATCAATAGCCAAACCAAATGACCCAAGAAGGAAGGAGTTAGATGAGATGGAGAAGCGAAAGGCACTAATAGATAAAAAGGCCAAAGCCCAGGTGAAAACCGAGCTTTATTGTGGGCTGGGCTTTTTAACCCTGCAAACCCTGGGCTTCATGAGGCTCACATTTTGGGAGCTAACTTGGGATGTGATGGAACCCATATGCTTCTTTGTTACTTCCATACACTTTGCCTTGGCATACATTTTCTTCCTAAGGACCTCAACAGAACCCACATTCCAAGGCTATTTCCATAGCAGATTCAAGGTCAAGCAAGAACGCCTCATGAAGGCAAACAACTTTGACATCAATAAGTACAATGAGCTATGCAAAGCATGCTACCAGAATCCAAGTGTTCATGCAGATGGGGCAGTTTCTGGAGCCATGCACCGTTGATGAAGAATCATGTCTTGACAAGTGTTTTTTTAAGTGTTATGGTCGAGAACAAATTAGTATATATTATAATATAATATGATGCAATAGAAGACTGAGCTTTTAAATTTGAAGCAACATAATTAGACTGAAATATCTTTTGATCAACATTTACCCTTAATCTGACCTCAAAGCCATGATCTTTTTGTTTTTGGTCAGGACCGTGGGCCACAAAGGACCAGGCCCAAAAAATAGAACCCTTATTCCCACCTAATCCATTCAATTCACGCAAAACGATGATCTTTTGAATTCACAAAAAATCAGAAGAGTTTGCCACCAGTTATTTTTCCCCAATGAGAACTTTGTGGTTTATTTGGGCTCTCTCTTAGAGCAATTTTTGTAATAATTTTGGGCCCCCGTGGTCATGCAACATTTTTACCCAAAACCGAAATGGGCCTCTCTTTGCATGTGTAGATCCCCCCAAAAAATAGAGAGTAGGACCACAGTTCTGGTGGGCAAAAACGTCCTTTTCTATTTCTCTCTTGTTTTATTATTATTATTTTTTTCACTTTCAAATAAATGTAAATAAAGTTGGTAAAGAATCAGATCTGCACATGTAAACAAGTCTTTGCTTAAAAGGAAATTTATGAAAGCATAGATGAGGAATTGAGGACCGCAAAGAGAAGGAAGAGAATTGCTTTACACCATTCCTATTTAACTATTTTAAGTAAAATAAAAAAATATATCTTTTACAAAATATAACAGTTTTTCCTATTAAATAAATAAATCAGAGTACCGAACAGAAAAATGTGCTAAGCTGTTTTTTTTTTTTTGGACAGTTGCTAAGCTGTGTTTAGAAAACTCGAAAAGGAATAAATAAATAAATAAATATTCGGTTTCATGCGGTGCATTGGGCTTGGCTCATATGATTCAGCTACTTTGGGCCTTTAAATATGCTATTATCATATTTTGTGTGCAATACTCACAAAAAAATACCAAAAAAAAATATCAAATATAGTATGGCAAGCTATAACTAATTTTAGTAATTTAGGATAGTCGAATTTAAAGTTTATCAAGTTTATATGTATCATCATATTGTTGAAAGATTTTTATTCTTTACCATGTTTTTTGCCCCACAAAAAATACATCAACTCATACCTATATATATATGTATATATCAAAACAATAGCTTATACCGAATTTATGAGAATGGAAGGTATATATGGGCATATGGCAGTGATTTGTCAATATTATTTACCGATAATGTGTTTTGTTTTTAATCCCAAACTATCTTTTATAGTTTTTGTTTTGCTCAAAACATATAAAAGCTTTACCAAACAAATGAACTCCATCAATTATGTCAAAACATTCATATCATAAAACCTTTATTTTAAGGAAAATTTTAACCTAATTAGTAAATAGTAATTACTATTCCCAACTTACACGAAATGAGACAACCTTGGACACAACTACTAAAATCCAATGTATCCATTGTAATGTCTTGGCTTCATTCATATATGTGAGACAAAGCCTTAGGAATTGCACCTTTATTTTTAGGAGGTAGTAGCAAAATTAACATATCTTACTCCAATAGATAGGACCCAACTAGGTTTGGCGTTGATTCCCCACATGGTCACAAGGTACCAAACACTTGAAGTTGAAATTAGGGCCATGGCATGTGGAATGGTGATGGACTTGTCAACCCTAGGGCTCAAAACCTTGTCCCACATTATCTTATAAAAATGGGGAAAATTTTTAACCTAATATCTTCACATTCCAAAAGCATTTGAGATTTTTGCCTATTTGGATCCATTTCGGATGAAGATACCATCCATGTAAGTATGGTCAGCTATCAACAATTAATCAACTTTTACTATCTAATAATTGCTATGATATTACTTTCTTTATTTCAACTTTTTTTTTAATTCTATCTTGGCTATGTATATGTGTAGCATTTTGTACAATTTTTTTCCTTTCATTTTTCGCTTTTTAATTTTAATATTGAGGAAGATAGTGTATCTTTGCTGTAATATAGAGATAAAAAATGAATTACGAAATTGTAGAGAAAAATTTAAAAAAATATTGAGAGGTATCAAAAAGTTGAGACTTAGATTTGTGTTTATGATTTTTTTATTTTTTTTAATTCAAAATTTAAAAGTTAAATTTGTGTATTCCTAAGATTTTGTTATAAAATTTGATCATCAAATTTTTTATCTTTATATTAAAAAAATGATAAACTACCATTTTTATCGACAATAGTTTTAAATATTGATAAATTTATTCACGAAAACAACGAAATTAAAGTTATATCCATAAAAAATGAGTTTCGTACAACAAAACTATCCAAAATCCAAAAAACTACTCAAAAATTCAAAATTATCCTTCTCAGTCTAACCTAACTCATTCTAATTCCTAACCACTTTTGAGATTTTATCACCATTAAATTCTTTCTCTCTAACTTTCATTCACATCTATCATAACTTCCAATGCTACGTCACCCCAATCACCACCTTCATCACCTCCTCCTTACTACCACCATCCTCCCAACAAACAACCAGATTCAAAGATTAAAAGTTAGACAAAACCATAGCAACACCACGAAATTATAATCAAATACTAGTCACTGTCACCATCCCTAAAATAACGGTCCTTACCACTATTATAACTACCACCTCTATTGCCATAATTTCTGTTGTATCTACTTTCACAACAGCCACCACTGCGGCAAAATCTACCACCACCATATCCATGACCTTTTGCACTTCTGAAGCTATTGTCCTTATCTTCACCATCACCACGGGCTGAAGTTCGTTGACAGTGATGTTGCGGCCATCAAGGTTAGAGCCATTAACAAGGACAGTGTGTCTAGCGACAAGCTTTGTCGACAATGACAGTAGGCGTGACAGTGGTGAAACGATTTCTCCTCCATCACATCCCTCCTCTCTCTCTTTGGTGAACCCGTGCTCTCCCTCTATTCGTTCTCTGCGCATCCAGCTACAACAGCAACAACCATGTCTTCTTCCGGCGGCAGCTCTAACAACCGCGACTTCAAGGGAAGTTTTGGTAGCGACAATACATCCTTTCCTTTCTCTCCTTGCGTTTTGTCGCTTTCAGCCTCTCTGTTTTAGCCTTTTCTCTCACCCTTCTTCTCTTGCTCGACGGTGACAGTCTTTCCCCGTCTCACCTTTTCTAATCTTTGATAATTTTAGAAAATTAATTGTATTGTTTACCGTATTTACTGTAAAGATAGAGAAGGAGATAAGGAGTGAGAAAAATTAGAGTTAGAAGAAGAGTAATTTAGAGTTTTTAAGTAACTTTTTAGAGTTTGGATAATTTTATGATACAAAATTTATTTTTTCATAGGTACAACTTCAATTTTATTGTTTTGTAGATAAATTTATCAGTGTTTAAAATTTTTGTGGATAAAAATGATAGTTTATTATAAAAAAAATTAAAATTTTACGCAAGAATAAATAATACACTTTTGTTTATCCACTTCTAAAGAAAATAGCTTTCATTTTTCTCTGTAGAACCAATAAATGAAAATAAATATCTTTAATTACAAGGCGTTTGTGCTGCTAGTGCTGGTGCCACCTAATCATAACTAAAAGTTCTTCAACCTCTTCATGGGGAAGGAAAGGACATAAACTGCACAATTTAGCAAACCCAAAATTAAACTAGTTGGTAGTTGGAAAGCAACTTATTTGTTCTACTAATTATGAAGGTCAAAACGTAATGGTAGTTAAAGCCCAAATTGACCCTACAAATGCATTAATTGATTATGTCTCCATAATTAATTTCATTTCTTAATTGTCATCCAAGCCCACAGTTACTTCCCTTTCTAGCACTATAGGAACTCTCAAATTAAAGGAAGGATCCATTTTCACTCCAAGGTTCGTAGTATCATTGAGGCTATGGTTATTGTCCATGTTCATTAAAGATATGAGCACAATGATACATTTATATTGTTTATTTGGTAAGATAAAAATATTAGAATGACACGTTGACACACAACAATACAAAAAATGTATGTATTTAGTGTCTTATTAAAAAGTTAAATTAGGACACAAATATTAGATATGAAACACATATTTTATTACAATTTTATCTCTTTAAAATTTTTAAAATTTCATTTTCTACATACACTCATGACCTTAATTACCAATAAGTTTTTTTTTTCTATATTAGAGGTAAAATTTATTTTTGATGACAAATGTATTTATATTTCTTTATTAGTATCTTAACAATAAAATAAATTATATGTTTGTCTATGTTTTTATTATTATGGGACAATAAATGAACATAGCCTAAAATACATTATAAAACTTTGATTTTTTTTACCTAATCTTTATCATTAGTAAGCAAATTTTATTACGAGAAATTCGATTAATTTTGTTCAAATTATTGTATTTGCCTCTTTAATATTGATTTTTTCTACTACTACTATTATTAATTTAATTTTGATACATTATGAGTGTAAAGTAATTTTACATTATCAATAAAAATAATTATATTTTACATTGACTGTATGAATAATTATCTAAAAAAACGAATATGATTGCACAACAATATAAAATACGTTACACTGTCATTTCATCAAAATTAAACTCTATTATTACTATTATTCCTAAAGCTCAAATCAAACACAAGTAAAGAGATGACGAATTTGTTTACAACTTGATGATTAATCTAATGTTGATTAAGGCAAAAAGAATTTTCCAGGGCAATAACATTGTGGCCTAACTTTTCATCTTTTCAACCGAAATTATTAGTTCCTTGTGAAACAATTTTGTGCATGGACTAAAGAAAGAAGACAATAGTTTACTGTTTTGTGATAATGAAATGTATTTATTTATAAGCACAAGTAGTAATCTCTTTAAGCAAAATTAGATAAATTAATGATGTAAAGAGCCTACCAAATTAAAAGAACAACTAATGCATGCAAAGTGTGGTGGTTCAATGGTTTTCATAGGAAATGCCATTCCACTATTAAAAAAAAAAACACTTTTTTCTCACTACTCCCTAGTTTTGGCTATAACAAATCTGATACTGTGCTTGCTCATTTGGGATTTTCGAAAGGCTTTAATTAAGGATGGGGATTTTAGTTAACTAGCTTTTTTTTTTTTGTTAGATTTATGCAATATTGAACAAGCACTTATAGTGTGATGACCGTTTTAAATTTTTAATTTTACTCTCATACTATGGGCTAATTTGAATAAACAGTTTAATTAAGCTTTTTTTTATAAAATAGTTTAAATAATAAATAATTATTTAAAAGTTATTTATAAATAAATTATTTTATATTTAAATTTTTAGTTCTAAAAATACTTATTTTATAAAAATGTGATAAAAAGTAGTAATATTATGAGAGAATTCATTTTTTTTAATTTCTCTATAAGTTCATAAATAGTTTCTTAAAAAGCTGCAATTTTGTTTTAAAAATTACACCAAACATTAATACTACTACTTTTTATAAGTCAAAAACTCAAAAAAACTACTTTTAAAACTTTTCAAACAGACTCTATATACTATATTAGAAATAAAAGTAAGCCTAACTTATTTCGAAAAGTTCAAAAGTAAGAATTAATTCACATTTATAAAAATTTTGAAACTTAGATTATGTGAAATTTTATATTATAAAATATCTGATAAGGAGAAAAAAGATAAACTTTTCATAAGAAAATTTTAATTAAAAAAATTCAATATTTAACTATAATTATCTAGGACTGGCAATATATATCCTATCCGCAAATACTCAATTCAAATCAATTCGTTCAAGTAAGGTTGTCTACCTTATCCGCTACGGATATGGTAGGTAGGGTGCAAATTTGTCTACGGATAGGGTAGGGTACGAGTTTAGGATATATCCTACCCTATCCTACTCGCATCCTTAATATATTATATAATATATATGTAAAAGTTATGTATATAGTAAAGAAAGTAAGTTTTGTACTCACAATCTTCTTATAAAAATTTAAAATAATCATTAAATTAGTTGATAATCATATTATTTGCAATTTTATGTTGAATTTCTTTAAAATTTTATTATTTTTAATTTTAATTTGAACTTAATTTTTTATTTTATTGATACGTATAAAATTTGGAATAATTAAATTTTATATTTATTTAATTTTTTTATTTCTGCAGGTAAAGTTGGATATGGTAGGATTTAGAACTTTAGGGTATAAGTAGGGTTAGGGTGGAGAGATTCTCAACTCACAAATAGAGTAGAATAAAATTTAAAAAATTTTTTTAACTCGTAAATAAGATTAGAGTAGAATCTAAATCCTACCCTACCATACTCATTGTCAGTCCTATGAATATCAAATATGCATAAGTTAAATGATTAAATTAAAATGTAGGCAAAAACCAAGTCCAACGCCCGCCTAATATAACAAGAAAGTAAATTTATTTTATTATCAAAGAAAATTGATTCTTTTGAGTTAGTGTGTAATTAACACCAAAGAATATATCAAAATTTTCATTATTATTAATTTCTGTACAACAAAGTCTTCATTCAGACCAAGTACATTTTTTTTTTGAACTTTGATCAAGTACAATCTTAATTCAACAAACAATAGAATAAATAAATAAAAACAAATGGGCCAAACATAACATTATTATTATGCTGGCAAAGGACTCAAACGGAAACTTATTAATTGTTATATTCTTTTTTAGTTATAATTAAAAATATCTTGTGCTGGTTGGTGAAATACCTATCAAGTAGATGAGCTGTTTACACTGATTCCTAATCAACGTTGTTGAGCTAATGCCCAATGGATTAGATCTATTAATTGAACACTATCATGCACCATAATATTATTCATATTTAATTGTATAATTATTTAAGCATATACATATAATTAACAAATTCAATGTAGTGGTTTAAATATATAAGAAGGTTGGAAGGTCAAAGCAGCTGAAAATTAAATAATAATAATAATAATAATAATAATAATATCATTTGGGAAGCTTAGATTATAGGTTATCAAAATACCAAACCTAACCAACCCATCTATTATTGTTAAAGTTACCTTCTTGGGATATATATGCCCAGTGTTATTTTTGTCTTTTGCTTTGTAAGTGGGTTTAAACCCGCTGCCATAATTGGTTTTTCAATTAAGTTAAATATAAAAGTCTGATAACCTTTACCAGGTATTATTGAATTATATATATATATATATATATATATATATATATATATATATATATATATATATACACACTATGCAATTCTTGGTACCTTAATTAGTTTTTTCCTTTTATTATTCTAAAAATAAGAGTAAAACTCAAACTCGTGATCTTTAAATGAGTATAGAAAAATTATATTATTTAATTTATAATTCAATAACTGATATTTTAATTAGTTAATTCTTTTATATTTTAATTATGTATTTTTGGTTTTCTGCAATATTATATATAGTCTAATAAATGAAGAATTGATCTGTTATAAACTAAAATTTAATTTAAAAATTTATTAATAATTATAAATTATTATATATATAAAATAAAATTTGAATTACCGATATTTAAATGAATGAATGAACTACCTGTTCCAAACTATATTTATCTATAGTTTAGCTTTACCCCCAAAAAATATTAGAATTATTGGAAAATAGATACATTACACTAATATTCCAAATTTTAGATGATATTAATTGTGTCCATAACTTCATTTGTCTTATATTGAGCTTTGTGAGATTCGAGTCATGAGACATATCACATCTTATAAAATACAAATAAACAAGAGTCAAAGAATAAATGTAAATTTAAATGTGTTATTAGTATAGAATAGTTTTATTAAATATTCAATCATGCAATGTTAACAAAAGTAATTAAGGTAAACTTGATTTTGGTAAAATTTTTATTTATTAAAAAATAACTTTTAAAATATAGTTTTTAAAAAATTATAGTATTATATCTAGTAGATCAAATTAAAAATAATTTTTAATAAATACAAAAAAAATAATTATATTTGATAAAATAATTTTTAAAATTTAAGAATACTATAATAAACATAAATATAAGAGTTAAATTTAAAAATTAATTAATATATAAAATTATATTATCCCTTTTAATTTTAATAAGTACAAATTAATTTTAAAAACTTTTACATTAGATTTTCTTAAAAACATATTTATCCTTAAAAAATTACAAGTACAATGTTTATCAAACACAAAATAACATATTTTCAACAAATTTTAATGAACCAAATCCTAATTTATAAGCTTACCACTTAAATAGCCATACAAAACGTAAATTTAATCAATTGGATAATAATATAAAAATTTATTAAATCGCTAGTACGTAAAAATTAGATTTGTTGTTGTTATTATTATTGTTATTATTATCAATTGAAAGTAACTTATGAAAATGAACTTCATAATTGCATTTTTTTTCACTCTACACCTTATAGTTAATGTTACTCCTTAAATAGAGAGAATATGTGGAATGGAAAAAAGTGACTTTTTAAAGAGTTAAAGAAACGAAGGGAAAAAGAGGAAGAGAATAAAGGAATGAGGAGGAATGTCCCTTTTAAGTTTTCACTTTTAGTTATTTTCAACAACGAAAGGACTACTAATTAATTTCCTATTATACATATATATGTTAAAAAAATGCATTCCACTCTATCAACATATATCTAAACTAAAGTTGTCTAAATAGGTTTATAAGTTACTTTTTTTAATTTTTAATTTATGAAAAATATATAATATTAATATCTGATACGATGTTTAAAATTAAATTACATTTTTTTAAAAAAATATTTTAGTATTTGTAGAGAAATTAAAAAAATAATTTTTTTATAATAATTTTTTTTGTATCATTTTTTGTTTAAAATAAGTATTTTTAAAACTAAAAAATCAAATACAAAATAACTTATTTATTATAAGTTATTTTTAATACAAATATTTATTATTTAATTTTTTTTAAAAATTAATTAAATTATTTATCCAAACTAGTCCTAAATAACCTTAATTTTGCAATCTTAAAAATGTTTTTCTCACTGTTCACAATTATGTCTGTAAATTAAAAACCTTAAGGATAAGGAATCAAATTAAATTAAATAACATATATATAATTGGAAATAAATATCCTTGTTTAATTTAATTTGATGAGTAAATTATAAGTGGTGTGCAAGGTTCATACAAACTTTTAGTTAAGAGATAAACACAAATTCCATACTTGAAATGAAAGGGATACAATTTTCTGTTATCATTTATCAACATAACATATATTAAATAGATATTATAAAGTGTCATTTTATCATACTCAAAAGATGGGGTCATCATCACTTCATCAGCATGCTATAAAAGCCACACATTGTTTCACTAAAATACCATATCATATACACTAAAAAAATAAAAGGAAAAAAAATCATACTACTAATTTTATGAGAATATTGATGCATTTTTATTTTCAAGTATTTTACTAGATTCTAAAACACAAGATATATGTTATTTTATGAGATATTTTTCTTTTTAATTACTAAGCCTATGGTTGTTGATTGTTTCTTGTATTTACTCTATATTTTAACAATAACTTTCGATAAATGAAATCATTACGTTCAAATTTTTATTGTATATAATTCTTTAGATATACCAATTTTGACAATTATAAAGTTATAATCCACAATTATTATTAATCTCCGATAATATGATTGCATCTTAAGCTTTTTATTTATTTTTATTTTAAGGTAACGTGTACTTAGGTAGCTTTTATTTAATTTAATTTGATGAAGAAAAGACACCTTTAATTTATATATATTGCATTTTTTTTTATATTCAATTTTATTTTAATTTATTTGTTTTATATGATTATATATTTATATTATATTATTAATATATTAATATATATATAATAAAAAGATATATTTATATAATTATTTATTTATTTGTTTTTCAACTTTGATTCGTTCTCTTGTTCATAGTTATAGCCTTCGCAAACACTCAATTGAAAGGAATAAGTGAACAATACAAACAGCAACAGAATTTATATAATTTCATGTCAAAATCAATAACAAGTCATTACGTCTTAATGTGTGGGGCGAGTTTTTGATTATCCAAAAGACTTTGAGGAATAATTAAGTGAGAGAATATAAGATAAGAATATAACATATTTAACTCAAAATTTAAAATATAAAATTAATAAATTTTTTTATTTTATAAATTTTATATTTTTTTTAATGTAAAATTAATTTCATACATTATTACACTTACAACATTAATATAATATTGGATTAATTTTTTAAAAAAAAAGGTAAGGAAGTAGAACAATTAAACTAGCGATAATAGTAATACCATGGAATTTATTCTAATTTTTTTTATTATTATACTATTAGTAATAGTATTGTATGTAGTACTAGTAATTAGTAATAATATAATATAATATAATATAATATAATATAATTATTTGTTGTCAACATGAGAAATTGAGATAATAAAAATATAAAAGGCACAAATGTATTTTAATAAGATATATTATTACACTATGAACATATGAAAATGAGATTTTATTATATATAATTTTAAAAAGAATTATTTTTGTTTTTATTTTTTATATTTGTTTAACAATTAAAAAGTTTAGTATATAATGTCATACATAGAAAAAAAAAAAAAACAGGTATATGCTGTAATATATTTATGAATAATTATATGTGGATAAAAAGTTTTATTCACTATTTTTCTCTAAAATTTAATGAATATATATTGATTTTTATTCTATGCCTTTAGTTTACGTTAAAACGGATAAGCTTCGTATGAGTGTTCAGTATTATATTAAAAAAAAAACTAAAGAATAATATTACAAAAATTTTATAGAAAATCAGTCTATACATTTTTATAACACAGATGGAAATATAACACATTTTACAAATTACAAAGAAAAATAGTATAATTTATCTTTTTCTATTTACAATCCTTAATTAAAGATATAATTATTTATCAAATAGGATAAACCACAGATGATGATTTTGAATTTTTGTTTTAAAATATTAACATAGTGTTATGTTTGTTAAAAGGTATTATAATAAACTAGATACTAGATATTTTAGAAAGTTAACTTATGTCAAATAAATCCTAGAGCTTTTTTTCAACACTAACAAAATCAATAGAATATTTTTGGATTAATTTTTCAATTTCTAATTCTTTTCTCTCTAGAAAAAAATATATCTAGTATATATAACCTTTCTAAATTTTTATTTTTTATAGTATTTCTTAACTTGACATATCAATAATTAATTCCTAACATATATGATATATGAGTTTTAGTTAAAATTTTATTGATTTTCTAAACACAAACTTAAATATTATAAATAAAAAAATATTTTTAAAATTATAAATACAACTAATATTATAAAAAATAGTAAAATATATTAATTTTTTTAAAATTTATTAAAAATTTAAAAAATATCTCTAAATTTTATTTTATTTTAAATTTTTTTAATTTTTATATTTTTTAAAAAAAATTTAAGATTGATTGAATAACAACTTTACAAAAATAATATTTAATACTAACAAATCATACATAAAATCTTATAATTAACTCTTAGTTATTCTGTATTATTATTATTATTATTATTATTATTATTATTATTATTATTAGATTAGTCATACATTTTTTAAAATTTAGCTATTTGAATACATTTGATACAAATAAAAAATATAAAATAAAATTTAAAAATATTTTTTAAATTTTTAACAAATTAAAGCCACACAAAATATGCACAATTAATTTTCACACTGTCCGAAAAAAATATTTTTTATTTGTGCAGATTTTTTTCCCTTATAAACCAAAAAATATTAATGCAAAATAAAAAAATATAATATTAAAAAAAATAAACGCTGTTCTCCAACCACTCCACCCAATCCATTGCGTTTTTTATTTGCTTCCTCTTTCATCTTTCTCTCTCTTCTTCTTCTCTTTCAGTGTGTCTCAGTGTCTTTCCCTTTTTCCCATTTAACTCTCTCACACAGAAACAGAAACAGAAACAGAGAGGGAACAAGAACACGAAGAAGAAGCACGAAGAAGCTCAACATCTAGAAAGCTTCATTCTACACACAAACTATATTAAACGAATCGAAGCTGCTTCTTCATTTCTTATATATAAATTATTGTTTATGAAGATAGCATTGTTTTGAAAAATCGAAGCCGTTGTTCTGGCTTTGTTAACCAAACAATGATGTATCGGAGCAAGCGATTCGTGCGCGTTCCGTCGCGGATCCGTGATTCGCCGTCGTTTTGATGGAAACGGCGTCGTTTTGTGTCGACTGCTTCTCCGCTCACACTTCCTGGAGTTCAAAATGTTTCCGTGTAGCTCACGCGCTTTGTTTTCTAGGTCTCGCTGTGTGCTTCGATTCGACGTCGTCGTTCTCGCTGTAAGCTCTCTCTCTTTTTCTATTTTTGTTCTGTTGTTTTAATTTTTCAGTTCAATGGTGCTGCGTAGTTTAGTGCTTATGATTAATTTTTGTATATTTTGTCTGAATAATCTGTTTGAACTGTGCTTGGGCTTTAATTTGTAGCTGAGGATGCGTGTAGGTTAGAACATTCTATATTTGGATGTGAAATGAAATCTGTTCTTAATTTTTTCCCCTAATATTTGGTTGTGTTTTTTTTTTTTTGACGTGGAAGTTGCTGGTTTGGTCTTTTTGTTTGATTTGAGGGTTTTTGTTTCGTTTCATTTCCGGCTTAGTTATCTTTTGCACGATATTGTTTTGCTTTGAAGGAAGGTTTTTAACTAAACATCCTTGGGGGCTAATTGGTTATAGAATATTCATTGCTTTGTTTCTAGTTTCTGTTTTCGGCTTAGTGAAATTCTAAGCTCGAAATTTTGCTGATCTATGATTTGGGGCAATGGTGTTTGATGAGCTAAAGAAAAAGATAAAGATTTCTTACCTTCTCAGTAAGTATGTTTGGATAGCATATACAGTTTCAAACTTTAGGGTTTCTATTTTGACATCGTTTTTGCTAGTGTTTTCTGTCATTTCTTAAAAGTGCAATTTGTGTTGCCTCATAAAGTTTGTTGAATGCATTTCGTTTGCATATTATGAAGACCTTGAGTGCTCTAGTCGGATGTCTGTTCTTAAACTTCTGCTTCTTGCCGCAGATTGTATTGATATTGTTTTGGTTGGAAGCTGGTACTGCAAAACCTGTAGAGCACCGACTTCAGTGGGGAAGCTCAGAAGGGAGGACTGAGAATGTTGCCTCGCACTCTTGCATACACGACCAGATAATTGAACAAAGAAAGCGACCTGGTCGCAAGGTGTATTCGGTTACCCCACAGGTGTACGAGCCTGGTGTCTTGAAACCCCTTCAGCACAGAGGCAGGGCATTGCTTGGTGTATCATCATCAGTGGAATCTCAGAAGGATGCAAAACAACCTATAAGGATTTATCTAAATTATGACGCTGTGGGCCACTCGTCTGACAGGGATTGTCGGAAACTTGGTGATATTGTTAAAGTGAGTGTTCCATATGATTGAAAGAAAGTATCATTTGAAGTGTATATCTAAGCATTGGTATTCTCATTCTCATGTACTTATAAATACATAAAGTTAATGTTTAATTTTATCTTCACAGCTTGGGGAGCCTCCTTTGGCTTCGCTGCTAGGTTCGCCTTTGTGTAATCCTCATGCTGATCCTCCAATCCTTGGTGATTGTTGGCATAACTGCACTTCTGAAGATATATCTGGAGAGGACAAAAAGCATCGACTTCGTAAGGTGATTTTCCAATATTTCCTTTTGATTTTGTTTCGTTTCACTATATAACAATATAAAAAAGGCAGCCTGAAGTAAGGAAGCATACCTTGCACTTATGGTTCTGCACCTTATGACTTTCGAATCATATGTTTACAACTTCATTTGTTGATTCAATTGTACCCTTAACTAGGCTGATAGATGGTATTACGTGGTACACTATAACTGGTGGCACTTTTTTATTTCTCTTTTTCATGGTATTGCTAGAGCAATAATACCAGTTAAATTGTTATTATTTGCATAATTATTGGCAGAGATATTTACCATTTGGTGGAAACTTATTTCAGGCATTAGGGCAGACAGCTGACTGGTTTAGGAGAGCATTGGCTGTTGAGCCAGTCAAGGGGAACTTGCGATTAAGTGGATATTCTGCATGTGGACAAGATGGAGGTGTGCAGCTTCCACGTGAATATATCGAGGGTATGTATGATTCTTTTGTTATCTGCCTTCTGTGGGAACTGGGAAATGTAGTTTTTGCTTGTGAATTTAGTAAATGAGGTCTTTGTTCTCCTTTTCCAGAGGGTGTCTCCAATGCCGACTTAGTTCTTTTGGTGACTACGAGACCCACAACTGGGAATACACTTGCTTGGGCAGTTGCATGTGAACGGGATCAATGGGGACGTGCTATAGCTGGTAGATTTTCCTACAAAAATTTATTGTTTATATTTTTGTCTTATCTTGCACTTCAGATGCTTCAGAACTGAAAAAAACTTCTGTTTTGCTGGTGTGAAGGACATGTTAATGTTGCTCCTCGTCATTTGACAGCTGAGGCAGAGACTTTGCTTTCTGCTACTCTGATACACGAGGTCAGTTTGGTTTCTGTGCCTAAATGGGTTGAGAGTGAAGTCCTAAATATCTATTTGTGGCTTTGTTCACCATGGTTGATCCTTTTCAGGTTATGCATGTTCTTGGTTTTGATCCCCATGCCTTTGCTCATTTTAGAGATGAAAGGAAAAGGCGCCGTAGTCAGGTAATGGCTGTCTTCGTGCCATATGATTCATCTTTTCTTACAATAACTATATAACTCTGGATATATGAAATTCTTGGGAATAGAGTCCTCATAAGTTTGTGTTTCTATAATAATCAGATATGCAGCTTCATAGTTTAATTTCTTACAATTATAGAAGAGTAAAATTCCTTCATATTGATGTAGACAAAATATAATGGTTCTGGAAAATGGCATATCTATACAGTTGAGAAATTGTAATGCATGCTGCTACATGCCAAGTATTTCTGTCATAGAGAAATACATTCAGGAATTTACCTGCTTATATTTTTAAATCTCGTCATTCTTGTCATTGCAGGTTACCGAACAAATTATGGATGAAAAGATTGGGCGGATGGTAACACGTGTGGTTCTTCCACGTGTTGTCATGCATTCACGACATCATTATGGGGTATTTGCTTGGGAGTTATCTCTTTACAATTTCAATGTCATTTTGCTGTTTTCATGTTGAAAGTGTCCTTCATCAGAAGATTTTGTTAGGGTTTTAGATAAGTGATCTGTTGGCACTTGGCAGGCATTCTCAGGAAATTTTACTGGTTTAGAGCTGGAAGATGGTGGAGGACGTGGCACATCAGGTTTTGATTTCATCAAATTTTATTTCTTGATACATATTCTTGCCTCCTCTTTTTCTTCACCTCCTTTTCTTTGAAATTCTGTTAACATGTAACTAGATTCACAAATCCTATTATAGGCTAATACTGAATTTCCATTGACAAACATTTTTTTAACTATTTATATGAATTACCAATGCAATATGCCAAAATCCTCCTCGGTCTATTCCCCCCCTTCCCTTCTAAGAGGTAGCCTATAAGACTATCATAATGCCCAAAGAAAAAAGGGGGGGGGGGGTTGCAATAGTCCAACCCATGATTCTTGTAAGACTAATGAATCCTGGCCTATTGTCAGTATTATCTGTGTGAATATGCTGAAATGGTAGGACTGTAATTTATATGCAAAAAGAATGATTAAATAGAACTTCCAGCTTCTTGCTTCTAAACAAAGCATTAGCCTTCCATGACAATCACCTTAGTTGCTTTGAAATCTTCCCCTAAGTTTCTTAAAATAACCAATCGAGAAATGCATGGTAAAAAAGTTCTTCTTACAAACACTGTATGATATTCAAGCATGTACTTCTAATCATGAGCAGATGACCAATCAAAATTTGGTAATTGTATTACAGGATCTCATTGGGAGAAGAGGCTACTAATGAATGAGATTATGACTGGTTCTGTTGACACAAGATCTGTAGTTTCTAAAATGACATTGGCTCTCTTGGAAGATAGCGGATGGTATAAAGCTAATTATAGCATGGCTGACCGGCTTGATTGGGGTCGCAACCAAGGTAGCGAATTTGTTACCTCCCCTTGC
This sequence comes from Arachis hypogaea, assembly GCF_003086295.3. Classification (NCBI taxonomy): domain Eukaryota; kingdom Viridiplantae; phylum Streptophyta; class Magnoliopsida; order Fabales; family Fabaceae; genus Arachis; species Arachis hypogaea. The sequence continues at coordinate 150,529,742 of NC_092051.1, read as the reverse complement.
AATCTTTGGAAGGGGGCCTATCGTTGCAACACAACACAGTTCTCAGGTTGTACATATAACAGAGAGGCAGAAGGTTACTGCCCGATTCTAACATATAGTGGAGATCTCCCTCTGTGGGCTCAGTATTTTCCACAAGCTAATAAAGGTACATACTTTCATGATCATGTCTTTATTTATATGATTAGGGGTTATGCTAATCTTTGTCTGATCCATATCCCTGACCCTGCATAGTTGCAGTTTGTTTGTACTTTGTAGTAGTGATCGCCATTTGTCTTTTCAATTGTGTTCTTTATAAACTAAATGTTTAGTTGGCTGTAGTGGAGATCTCACTATTCACTGGCTATTGCAGGCGGCCAATCCTCATTAGCCGATTATTGCACTTATTTTGTTGCATACTCTGATGGATCATGTACAGACACTAACAGTGCTCGTGCACCTGATAGAATGCTTGGTGAAGTCCGAGGAAGTAACTCTAGGTTCTCTCTCTGACTGCAAATTCATATGCTTTTCTTGCATTTCTCATGTGCCATAAGGATTTAGATTTGCTAACAGTTGTTTTCCTTTTGATGAAGGTGTATGGCCTCATCATTAGTGCGCACAGGATTTGTACGGGGTTCTACGACCCAGGGAAACGGTTGTTATCAGCATAGGTGTATTAATAATTCTTTGGAGGTATGGTTGTTTGATTGATAAGTGAAATGTTCTCATTATTAAGTGTATGTTACCCTTGCCTTCTTTCCCTCTATTGCGGAAGTCCTGAATGAAGCTTCATATGCTATATACAGGTTGCTGTTGATGGTATCTGGAAAGTGTGTCCTCGGGCTGGTGGACCCATTCAGTTTCCTGGCTTTAATGGTGAATATTACCATTCTGTTTGTTTACACATTGATGTTAGATTATCATTGCATTGACAAGTTATCATCCTTCATTGTATTGTCCCATAGGTGAATTAATCTGCCCTGCATACCATGAGCTCTGTAACACAGCCCCAGTGGCTGTGTCTGGGCAATGTCCCAATGCGTGTAACTTCAATGGAGATTGTGTTGAAGGACGCTGCAATTGCTTTCTTGGATTTCATGGTCATGATTGCAGTAAACGTGAGCTCTTATGTCATGCTGTATTTCCGCATACTTATTATTTGTTAATGATTGTTGTTTTACTCTTCCCTCTATTAATGATTGTTGACTTATTCCAGATTCCTGCCCGAGCAACTGCAATGGTAATGGCATCTGTCTCTCAAACGGAATTTGTGAATGTAAAGCTGGCTACACTGGCATTGACTGTTCCACCGGTAATATGTTAATATTAAGATTCCAAGTTTTACACTAGACTATATGTTTCCTTCTTGTTAGTTCCACTGGTTTATTAGTTTCTTAACTTTGTAATATAAGAATATGGTTAGTATTTCTTGCTTATAATGTAATTTTAAGTAGCAGCAATATCATACTTGGTTATGGAAAGTACTGCTATGTTGGATTACTTTTCTACGTGCTATGTTGTAGTTCCTTTAGGATAGTTAACCTCCGTTTCATGTTCATGTATTTTATTTCTATAATTTTGGAAACACAACTACTAGTTAATTGAAAATTTAAACAGTTGGATCAGTCTTGTTCAATAATAAAAGTAGGCATATATATAATTGGTGAAACTACTATTTATTGACCCATTCCCAATAATTCATGCAGCGGTTTGTGATGAGCAATGCAGCCTTCATGGTGGGGTTTGTGATAATGGAGTTTGTGAGTTCCGATGTTCGGACTATGCGGGATATACTTGCCAGAACAGCTCAATGCTCCTCTCCAGCCTTTCAGTTTGCAAGGAAGTACTGGGAAAGGGTATTTCTGGGCAGCATTGTGCACCTAGTGAACCTAGTATTCTGCAGCAGCTAGAAGAAGTGGTTGTCATGCCCAACTACCACCGACTATTTCCTGGTGGTGCAAGGAAATTATTTAATATATTTGGGAGTTCCTACTGTGACGAGGCGGCTAAACGACTTGCATGCTGGGTAAATTCTATATTTTCTTTGCGAAAGTTATCCCTACGATTATTTTCCCTTTATTTATTTATCTATCTTTTTAAATAATGGTCTTATTCTTACTCATTGGCAACTCTATTTTTTCGTTAGAGTTCGCATTACTGTCAAATTTAATGGTTATTCTTATCTAATTTTCTTAGAAGTGATTCTTCAATTTTGATTATGCAAATATGCAAAGTGAGTTTTCAGTGGAAAAGTGATTTTTTGTCTGGGGAAAAGCTGAAACAAATGCACTTAGTTCTAAAATAATAAGATATGATGTAGAACCATTAATTGTGGCAATAACCCTGACTCTTCAAAATTGTTATGTCACTAGATCCAACATTGCATTTTGTGGAGAGTAGAACCATTAGATTGTTAAAATTATTCTCTCACTCTAAATTTGGTAATTTGCCAATTTGTCTGATGAGCATGTTGCATAATTCCTCAGATTTCCATCCAAAAGTGCGACGGTGATGGAGACAACAGGCTTCGAGTATGTCATTCTGCATGCCAGTCATACAATCTAGCATGTGGAGCATCACTGGACTGCACTGACCAAACCCTATTCAGCAGCAAAAAGGAGGGTGAGGGTCAGTGCACTGGTTCCGGTGAGTTGAAACTATCATGGTTTAATCGCGTCCGGAGTAGTTTTACCTTAAGAGATAGTTCCTCCAAAGGAATATCTGTAAGAGATAGTTAGCTTCATTTTTTTTTCGCTCTTCTTGGGTGGTTTTAGGTTGTAGTTTCTTGTCTTTTAAATAGGGTCATTGTAGAGAAAAATGGTGGTAAGCAACACCTTAGGTTTAGGGATTGGCTTTACTCATCCTAAATTGTCTAGTAGGTTGAATGGATGGGGAGGTTACTGATTTGGCTTTCAAAGAGAGCCTGTTGTAGAGAAAATTGAGACCTATGGAAAGGGTATAATAGTAAATGAGATGAAGAAAGGTGTACCAAAAAAAAATGTGATAAAAAAAAGGAAAAAAAAAAAGAAAAAAGAGGAAGGTTACATGGTTTAACAGTGTTTTGGCCGAAGGCCCTTTAAAATGGAAAGTTTTTGTTTCTCTCTAGTCTCTACTTCATTCCTAATTCCTTTATCCCGTTCTGATATCTTGTTTTCAATTATGTGATTTGTTTCCCTGCGAAATTAATGTTTGCAGTATCGTCTTCAAAGTATTGCAGGGTAAGAATTTCTATGGTCAAGTTTGATGTATAAAATTAATCACGAACCTTGCGCATAAAAATTTCTACCGGTATTTATTTCAACATACCCATAGTAAAGTTTTTGTTAATCCTGGAAAGATATAATTGTTACCATGTTAATCATCTAGAAGTTCTAAACTATCAACGGCAGAACGTAATGACAAGAAAAACAAGCCGACAAATTTCCTAAAGATGAATGCTTTCCATTAGGCAAAAAATTAATCGACTCTACCGTATTAACATAACCACTAATATGAAATTATAATGCATTCGACAAAAATATACGATAATATTGATTATAAATTATATTGGGTCACTGATTCAATTGAATTAGTTACCGAATGCAATATCTACAAATTGTAACTGTGAAAAAATATATATTATAATGCATTCACAAAAAACGAAAAAATGGTCCTTTACTTTTTTGGCATCTTCATAGGAGTATATAAAGTAAAGGGGGGTCGAACCCGAATCCTTTTGCGGCGGGGTTGATGAGTTTCATGATCATCTTCATTCCCAACAACCAAGTCATTAGCTTTAACAGTGTTGTCGTCATTGCTGACAACAACATTGTGGCCTTCTTGTTCCAACTTTTCTTTACCCAATGCGGCAGCAGCTTCCGCTAACAAAACCAAGCCATTCCATTTTGGATTAAGAGTTGCCTGTAACAAGAAAGGCATGATTGAAAAACTGGATGTAATGTTGATTTTTTATTTTTTTTTTTTTTTTTTTTTTTTTTTTTTTTTTTTTTTTTTTTTTTTTTTTTTTTTTTTTTTGATTGAAAAACTGGAGTGTAATGTGAGTGTTCTTGGAATGGAATGTAAGAGTTTCCTGATATGGAAAGTGAAATATATAGTGTTCGTTTGAGTGGCTTCATAAAAAGAAAGAAAATCTGGCTGGCGGTTTTATTTAAATTTAATTGATATGATATGATATGATCTTGTTTTGTTTTAATTTTAAATCAAATTATTTATCTTTGATTTATCATACGGTTAAAACAGGCAAACAGAAGTATCATTTAATTTTTAAACTTTAGAAATCTAACTAAAAATTTAATATAATTATAGCAACTCAATAATTAAACCGTAGATAAAAGTATAAACAATTTTATGTTTATGATACTATATTAAAATTAAGTCGACTTGAATGTTGGTGCTACTAATAAGAATCCGTATATGTATGTGTTTATTTTCATTGTTTAAAGTTTAATTTATTTATCAAACTAATTAATCAGTTTACTTTTGAAAAACAAAAACTAAAAAAATCTTCTAAAGATTTGGCCAAAAATAAATATCACAACAGAAAAGAAAAAATAATAATTTGAGTCAATTTAAGTTATTTTCATAGAGCATTTTTGTTTTGTATTCTTTACTTGATCCGAATAGAAATTATAAAATTACTCCTCTTTATCTATTTTTGTTTTAATTTTAAATCAAATTTATCTTTGATTTATCATATGCTTAAAACAGCTTTGTATGTGTTCATCTTCATTGTTTAAAGTTTAAAAAAAAAAAACTAACTAAATATGGCCAATAATATCTGTTTCTTTTGGCGCAAGTAATACCTTTTTCATTTTACTTTGTTTAAATTTTATTTGATAAGAAGTAATCTTAATTGAGGAATGCTAGGGGCCAGCATTTTTTGTGTTTTTTAACCATCAAGTAGCCATCAAGAGTGTTTTTAATGGTGTGAGATTAAATCCAATGGTGTGAGATCATTCAATTTTCTCTTGATGATTAAATGCTGGCCAAGTTTTCAAAAAACTGTTGGCCCCAAGACTTTCCCATCTTTAATAACAAACCACAACGGTTAAACAAAGTTACCAAATTTGTTTTATTATTATTATTATTATTATTATTATTATTATTATTATTATTATTATTATTATTATCTAAAAAGATAAAATTTTATTTGTATCGTTATGTTATCAAATTAAATATACAATACGGATCCTTTATATCCCCTTCACTTTGATAGCTGTCCTCTAATAATAATTTCAGCAATTAGAATCTCACAGATTTGCCAAATTTTGAATTTGTTTAAATTTATAATGATATTTAAATTAAAAAAAATATTCTTAGAATATTTATTTTTATGTTTAACGTAGAATGAATTGTGAAATATTAAGTAGAGACCTAATTATAAAATTTTAAATTAACATAATTAAAAATTTAATATAATTATAAGGGCTCAATAATTAAACCGTAGATAAAAGTATAACCAATTTTATGTTTATAATACTATATTAAAATGAACTCGACTTGAATGTTGGTGCTACTAATAAAAATCAGTGTGTGTTCATCTTCATTGTTTAAAGCTTAATTTATTTATCAAACTAATAGTTTACTTTTGTAACAGAAAAAAGATCTCTTAAAGATTTGGCCAAAAATAAAGATCACAACGGGAAATTTTTTTTGAGTCAGTTTAAGTTATTTTTATAGAGTATTTTTGTTTTGTATTTTTTACCTTTTTTTGAATTAGGAGTAAGACTTGAACTTGAAATATTTGAGTGAAATTGGAAAGAGTATACCATTTGAATTATCCTAAAAAAAATATAAAATTACTCCTCTACAAATTCTGGTAAAAACCACTACATAAAGACGCAGTTTCTCAATTCTAATTAAATATAATTAAATTAACTAAAATAAAAACTTAAGTACTTAATTTCATGTGGAGTTTATAGGTAGGACCGTAGGAGTAATTAAATAATAATTTAGTTAAATTTATTAAATTATTTAATAATTTTTAGTTATCAACACATAAAGTTCTGTATCCAAGTATTTCACAAACACCCTCTCTTTAACACTAACAAGTAACAACTATATAACCCAAAAAATAAAATCTAAGATTTAGGATTTATGAGGATTCTGTGGGGGCAAAAAGTGAGGATCTAATTTGCTCCAGAACATGTACAAGTGCTTGAAGCATCATCATAAGCATAACTATAAGCTCTTGGACGTGCAATCTTAAACATTTTTGAGTAATTTGTAGGTGGGCATGTCTGTGGTGTTCCGTGCTCCCCGGGGCAACAACTCCGAACTGTTGAATGCTGCACACGCGCTCTTGCATGCAACTACCAAACTGGTAACACCCTTTACCTGTAACTCCTTTGGACAGTTATCATTTAGGTCAGGAATACAGCCAGCATATTGACAGTTACCGGTTCTTCCGGTTGCATATACCCCATAGGAACATTGTAACCGTCTACCAAGCTCACATCATAAAAGTGTCATTGCCGGCATTTCCAACCGTGAACTCGGCCAGTGTTACCGGCAGAACACCTCCGCCGATACACTTGAGGCCACCGAAACAGTCTCCGATAGCACATTCACCTTTACCGGTCCTATCAAAACTGCACTCGGTTCTAATCCAAAAACGTCCTGACCAACCAGCCGGCACATTTAATTGGGTCAAAAAACCGGGTCTTAGAGAAAGTTCCGTGTAAATAATATTTGGGCAGTTGCCGGAAAGACTTCCGGGCCAAACAGTGTATTTGCAATTGTTTTGTAGGGTGAATAATATGGTTGATGCAATATCACCTGCCAATATATTCATCTATCAGTGTTTTTTTTTTTTGACAAAAATATTCAAGTGCTTTGAAATTATAATTTTAATATACTTGCAATGGCATGCCAAATCCAAAAAAACGGTCGCTAGTAATATGAAAATGTTTTCATAAAGATGATTGATAAAAATTATTAGATGATTAAATATTTAATATAACATGTATCAATGTTTTAACTATCATTTTCTCGTAAAATTATTTTTAAGTCAGTAGTAAAAAAGAGTGCATGCACCAATATTTATCATCTGCTAATGAAGAATGATGGCAACCAAAACACAATTTTTTTTTATAAGTATTTAAATAGTTTCTTAAAAAACTAATTTAATTTTAAAAATTATACCACACATTAATACTATATATTTTCATAAGTTAAAAATTAAAAAAAATTATTTATGAACTTATCTACACAGGTCTTAATTAATTAATACAATTATTTTATTTCAAAAAAAATATTTAGGAAGATTAATTAAAATATAAAATTTATATTTTAATCATAAAAGAGGCATGATTCAAACTTGATTCAAAATTAATATTGAGTACAAATAATAAATTCAATCCAAAAAATATGCTTTAGACTGAGTCAAATTTTTGAACACTCTATGATGAATGATAAAGATATAAAGTATAAAATAGGATTTTTACTAATAACACAAACTTATCTATAACAAACTTTATTATTTTGTTATCTTCATTAAAAACTAAAATTACTTTTTGGATCCTATAAAACATATGCAGCTCTTTCAATTTCTACATATAGATTGATTAACTTGTTTACAAGTGTTCTTATTAATTAATAGTACAATTATCCCCAATTGAAACATCTCTTAACATTGCAAGTCATCTTTATTTTCTTAACCTCTTACAACCTTTTTTTTTTGGAAAAAATATATTAAGCTTTCTAAAGAAGAACCTAATATTAACTTTTCTTTCAAAATTATTCAAAGAAAAAAAAACTAACAGAATATTTTTTTTTTTCTTGATTAACTACTTCAAAGTGTCAAAATGTCAAATTGTACCTTAAGAAACATAAAATGCACTTAAATTTAAAAGTTTGTGAAACAACGAAGGGATCAAATAGAAAATCGTTCCTCAAGAGTCGATAGAAAAAAGTAGTGTTCAAAAGATAATAAAGTTTGGGATGAATATCCCAACACAAACCAATAAAATTGCCTCCAGAAAGTAATGTAAAATAAAATGACAAAGTAGGTGTGAAATTAAAAAAGTTGTTGAATAACCTCAATCCTCATCATAAGAGAGACTAAAACGTAACTCAGTCTTAAACCCTTCACTTTAATTTGCAAATAGGCCACTCCAAAAATGAATTATACTACTGGATACTAGTTAATTTTTAGCAATTCATATTGTCCATGAATATAAATGTGTATATATTTTTTTTACTCCATGAATATTTATTTTTCATTATGATTTTTTTTTGATTAGATGATGTGTTTTTTTATTTTTTTTTTTTTTTAAGTGTGCAATCAATAATCACTTTATACAAGCATTTATAAAAGATGTTTTTGATTTCATTTGAGTAGTTATTTTTTACCCCTAACATATATGTTGTGCTATGTGATAAAGAAAAATATATTCAAGAGATGTCACAGCAACATCTATGCTACAGTGGTATTTCCTTTTTAATGTCTTGGTCTACACCAGCAAACCTGTCCATAATTGATAAGGTCATGAATTAATTAAATTTAAGACAGTATAATAATAGAAAGAACAGAGAGAAGAGAAATATGCATGCTTACATATAGTACTTTCTATAGGGACCAACTTTAAGATTGCCCTTGGATTCAACCTTAGCAGAAAAATTTCCATCGGTTTGGAGCTTGACTCTGGCATAAGGAACAATGTTAATATGATGATCAGTGAATGACTCTTCTTCAGGATACATTTCATCTAGATTAATGAAGACATAGATTAGACTTTCCTTGCTTGTGTGGTGACAACAGAAAACATTAGACACTAATCCAATCTCATCCAACTCATTCACATGCACAATTGCCATGAATTTCTTCTTAGACAAGTCATAGATGTACCAAACATTGACAAAGTCAATAATAAGAAGAAAATCACTGCAACCCAAACGAACGAGTTTCCTACCAGCTTTGTAATCACAAAACGGCGGAAAATTGCACTCAATGGGGCTCCAAATGTTGGCATTCAAATCATATGACATGAGCCATTGATTGTTATCATCATCCAAAGAATACAACACAATGAGGGTTTCCCACAAAAAGTAAGAGTGAGGATTCAAGCGCACGCTAGCGGGCACTTCCCTCTTTTCCCAAAATTCTGATTTTAGGTTGTAGATATCAACCCATAAATTATCACCAATGAAGCACAATTTGCCATCGTATGGAATTATTATGGGGCGCAGTTGGATGGGGAAGATGATGGTTCTGCATAAACTCCAAATCCAAGTATGACCATCATACTTGAGGCACCACATGTTTTCACCGTCATCAAAATCCAGTTCTCTTCCAATATCCTCAATTAGGTCACGAAGAAAGAACAAGCTGAGACCAATGGAACAACAAAATTCTTTAGATAATGGTAAACTAGAATCGCTTGTTCCACCATGTGGAAGAGGCCATTTGACAGTTACAGGACCTCCGTCTTCAAGATCAACAGTTCCATTCTTCGTGAAGTTGACATCACTGATAGTTAACATCCTGCGACTGTAGGTTGTACTTCTAAATCCATGATACCGATTTTCCACCAAGATATATATGCGTTTTGGATCACAACAACCAGCATCATCCTGTAACTAAGAAAACAATCATAATAATTAGGACAAAATTAGATCACCATAAGTTTAGAACAATTATGTATCAAACAGAAAGCTTTTCAGTAGTGTAAGTATTCATAAGAAATGGATTAGTCATATGAAACCAAAAAATATATATACATTTGAAATCTACCTCGGGTTCAGATTGCTGGCACTTGGCATCAGCAACGGTATCCCCCAGAACCGCACCTTTCAAAACCGCAACAACCCCTTGCCACCAGTTGTCAAAATCAAAACCTGCGTCGAATTTCGTAGCCTGACTACCCAAATCCCTAATGCGATTGGCGGCCTTGGCCATCAAATTCTTGCCACCTTCAGAAACACTACTGCCTACACCAAACACACTGAAACTGCAAGCCTTCACAACAAAAACCCCACTCCCAAAGTTCTCCGCGTTATGCTGGAGCCACGAGCCGAAGTTCTCTGCTTCGAAAGTTAGGTAGCGCTTTCTAGAGAGGAAGCACTCCGGAGGTCGTTTCCAATGTTCCGAATTTGAAGCGACGAGGAGGACGATGTTCTCTTTGGGTAGCTCTTCGGGGTCGTAATTCCGTGCATCTACCAACTCTAGATACACGCAATGACGGAGGTGCTCTTCCGAGGCTAAAAACTCGCAGAGGCGCTTCGCAAAGGCTTTTGAGGTTCCGATCCGGGAGACGAATAGGATCTTGCCGCATGTATTGCGTTTGGGTTTGAGTTTAAGTCGTCTTTCACGGAGTTTTGCGAGTTTCTTTTTGTGGAGGAGGATGCGGTGGGAGTCGTAGATGAAGTACAAGGTTGTGGCGGTGGCACTGGCGGCAATGATGGTGGATAACAAGAACGGCGACGAAGGAGGCATTATTGAAGAGACTGAGAATGAAGATGCAATTGAATAGTTTTGATCATGTAGCCGCCAAGTTCAATGTAGTGCATGCATGGCTTTCTCACTTTGAGGGGTCTTTCTGCAATTTTAGTAATTTATTAGGTTTGTGTATATGATCGTTATGGTCCACTTGAATTTTAAGTTTGTGTTTCTTTTGACTTTTATAGAATAAGAATTCTTGTTTCATTCCACGGCGTTATGGTATCCCTTTTATATATGTTGCACTATGCCATGAGCTAATATGTGATTTTACTTTATATATAAATATTATTTTCATTTTTATTTTGTAATGCCACATAAAATAAAATTAATAAGTTTATTTATTCACTATAAACATAAAATTTAGTAGTTAACCTTCTTTTAGGTTTGTTTAGGGTAAAATAAAACCATTTACAATGGGGATGGTACATTACATTTCTAGACCATTGTGAGAATTTCACAAATTAATTAAATATTCTAAAATTCAATCTATAGAGTAGTAGGAAATGCAGGGTAAGTGTAGTAGCGTGGAACCCCATGATTGGCTGTGGCTCCATTGGAACCATATTATGGATGGGTGAACAGAAGAAGCTAAACCAACTAAAAACACGTTTTACCAAATGAAACAATAAGAGCTCTATAATTTAATTTACTTTAATAGGTACAACGTTGATCATCTGTGGAATCCCTTCTCCAAATTATTATGCATGGAATATTTAGAGGCATATATTTAACTATTCATAATAAACTTTCATTAATAACTACAAATACTACAATGATTTGTTTTGTATGTTTTGTTAATAGGCATTTTATTTTGAGGAGTTATGAAGATGTCAAAAATATTTTTTTATAAAAATATTTATTTAAAAATATGATTCTTTAAATAAAAATAATATTTTTATAATATACTAAAATTTAACTTTACAATTGATTATCTAATAATTAAAAAAATTATAATAAAAATAATTATAATATTTTTATTAGAGTACTTGTCTTGTTAAATAATTATTTTTCAATGATAGGTAGATTTTACTATATCAAAAAGATGTCTTATTAATAAAGTGTGAACTATTTTGTAATGGTAGGTGAATTTTACCATGTCAAAAAAAAGATAGACATGGCGTGATGCTAGTAAATTATATATTGAAATTAAAGAGAAATTTGTATGTAAAGAAAAAAAAAATTGTTTTTAAGGGTATCTTGTACTTGCTTATTAAAATTTGTATGCTTTTGCCAAAAAGATGTATATTATAGGAACTAAACATTTTGTTACTTATCATCTACCATTCAGTTACAAAGAATTAATTATCCTCACAAAATTGGGATACGAAAAAGAAAAACGTGCTTCCAAATTCTATACACACGAATATAGTAGAGGTACAAAATCAGAACTTCATATATTACTAAATAATTTAAATAAAAATAGAGAAAAACGAAAAGTAACGACGTAAAGTAAAGAAGCGGATTAACACTAATAAGTAATAACACTGTCTGTTAAAAAAAGAAAACCTTATATTTTTTTTCTCTTCATTAGAAACAAAATTTATTCCCGGATCCAATACAAGATATGCATCTCTTTTTCACTAATTTGTTTACAATTTTTTCTAATATTACATTTATCCGTCAATGACAAACTCATTAGCCAAACTAATCATCTCCATTCCTTCATTCATCCTTCCTTTCCTTTGTGAGAATGAGTTCTTCAAATTTGTCTAAAAGCATCAACAAAAACGATCATCAACTTTCTCTCTCCCCTACATAACTGGACATATTGCTCTGTCCCACTCAAATTTTAGCAGAGCCAACTTTTGTACATATCTAATTTCACATTGAAGAAAATTCCTTTATGATCTTAAAAGCAAGAAATTTCTAATTACTCTTAGCATGCCAATCATCTTTAGTTTCTAAACCACCTCCCACCTACTACCTTCCTTTTCTTTATTGGGAAAAATATTAAGTTTTTCAACTGTAGCTAACATGTATTGTATACTTTAAATATTTAGATTGTGCAATTCAAACATATATCAATGATCAAAATAATACTGATTTGTGAAACAACAAATGGATCCATCAAATAAAGAGAAATTTGTTCATCATCAATAATCCAAAGAAAAAGGAGTGTTCATCATAAGTTACCCAAAGAGCATCCAAAGGACAAGGCTTATTTATTAACATCCAACCCCACCTATATCTTCCCTCTTCCACTCCCACACAACAAACAAGTTTCGGATGAAATCCCTACCCAACACAAACCTCTAAAATTATTGCCACCAAGCTGATGCTGGTTCCACCTATGAATGTTCTGAATACTAGCTAATTATTTCAGAAGTCTCAAAATTTGACTATTGTCCCAGTCGAACTAAAAACAAAAAATAATAATGATAAAATGGGTGTGAAATTAGAAAAATTGTTGAATAGTCTCAATTCTAGCTAAATACCCAAAAAACTCAGTCTTAAACTTAGATCAAGCATCCTATCTAAATTGTATTCTAAAGTCTAAATCTTACATTTAGCAATTAGGCTTCAATGTATGGGTCCTTGACCGCTTCTCCGAAAATGAATGATGTCACCACCAGTATGATGCACAAAACTAAGCTACAATCCTCCATTTAATTTGGTGTCTTGGTCTCCAACAGCAAACCTGTACAAAGAAACTCAATGGATAGAGTGAGCAAGTTTGAAACAGTATAATAATTATAAACAAAGAGAGCAGAGAAAGGTTCATGCTTACATATAGAGTTTGCTATAGGGACCAACTTTAAGATTACCCTTGGATTCAACCTTGGCGAAAAAATTACCATTCATTTGGAGCTTGACTCTAGCATAAGGAACAAGGTCAGGATCACCACCATGTTCTTCAACAACCTTTTCATCTAGTTCCATGAAGACATAAATCAGACTTTCTTCGCTGGTGCAGTGGCAACAGAAAACATATGACACCCGTCCAGTCAGCTCTTCCAAACCATTGACGCGCACATCTGCCACGAGATTCCTCTCGGAAAAGTCATAAATGTACCACATATGGGCAGAGTCAACAATGAGGAGATAATTACTACATGCCAAACGAATGAGTTTCTTAGGAGAAGAATCACGACTTGGTGGTAATTGGCAGTAATAGGATTCCCAAAGGTTGGCCTCGAAGTCATATGAGCTGAGCCACTGATCCTTACCAGAAGAAAAATAAAACATAACGAAGGTCTTTTTACGAGGCTCCGTTCTGTCCTCCCACAAAAAGTAAGATTTAGGAGTCTGGCTTACGTACGTATCATCGACACTTCCCTTTTTTCCCATAAATCTGATTTTGGATCATAGATTTCAACCCAATATCCATCTCCAATGTCACCCCCAAAGATGCACAACTTGCCATGGTATGGGACTACTGTGGGATTCATCCGGTGGTAGAACATGCTTCCGCATAAACTCCAAATCTAGGTTGAACCGTCATACTTGAGGCACCACATTTTTGCAGGGAAAAAATGTTCCAATTTTAGCTCAAATTCAAATTTTGATCCATTGTTACACATGATACCACCAGCAATGAACAAGCTACCACCAACGGAACAAAATCCTTGAAAAGTTGGTAATTCGGAATTGATTATTAGATCATCTGCAAGAGGCCATTGGGCAGTTACAGGACCTCCATCTTCAAGATCAACACTTCCATTGGCCTCAGAGATAATTAACATTCTGCGCCTGAAGGTTCTTTTTCTATCTACTACATCCACATTTTCCACCAACATATATATGCTTTTTGGATCAGAACAACCAACATCATCCTAGAATTAGAACAACAATCATAGTGTTTAGAATAAAATTATATAAGAAATTAAAACGTCATAGTTATAAACTGACCTCAGGTTCAGATTCCCCGCACATGCCATTAGCAACTGTATCTCCCGAAACCGTGGCAACAACACTTCCCCACCACTCTTCAAAATGATCATAGTATTGAATGTGATCCAAATCCCTAAAATGATTGGCGGCCTTAGCCATCAAATTCTTCCCATCCCTTTTGCCCACTACAAATGCAGTGAAATTGCAAGCCTTCACAACAACCGCTCCGATCCCAAAGCTTTCCGCGTTATGCACGAGCCAACTGGCGAAGACCTTTGCTCCTTTCATGTCGTCCTTTTCGTAGAAGCACGGTAGGGGAGGTTGGTTCCAAACACGCGAAGTTGAATCAACGAGGAGGATGAGGTTCTCCTTGGGTAGGTCTTCGGGATCGAAAGTTCGAGCATCTACGACCTCCAAAACGAGGCCTTTCGACTCTAACAAATTGTAGAGGCGCTTCGCTAGGTCTTCTGAAGTTGAAAGTCTGATTGGCGAAACGAACATGATCTTGCCACGTGGATTGGGTTTCGGTTGTTCTTGATGGAGTGTTATGAGGTTCTCTTTGTTGGGGCAGAGGTGAGACTTGTAGATTAAGAAGAAGGATGCGGCAGTGACCGTGGCGGCGGCCACGCCGGTCAGGATAGTGGATACCGATATATCCGCCGGTAACGAAGACAACCAAAGGGGCATTATTGGCGATGCAGCGGCCGCAGGCGCCAGCTGCGGAGTTCAACGCCGCTTCTGAACGTTTCTCAGTGATCTCGAATGTAAGAGACAGCGCCGCCGTCTGGACTCCTATAAGCTGAGTTTTGATAATGCCGTTTCAGTTGAGGAAGAAGCTGGCGGTGGGGCAGCGATTCGAGATGCGAAGCTTCCCAAACAGTCAACACTCACAGTGAGAGGCTCAGGCCACTGTAGTCTTTATGTGTCTTGGGCCTGGAACTAGCCCAATATTTTTTTTTACATTAGATATATTGGGCCCCTCTATTAATTAATTAATTAATACAACTATCGTATTTAATTTGAATTATAAATATTATTATGTATTACTATAAATTATATATACAATTATTAAAGTAGGTTATATTTTGTGATTTTATAATATTTTATTTTTGCAAATTTTTTTGTCATCTATATTTACAAGTTGACTTATTTTATTTTTCTAAAATTATTAAAAGTTTAGCTACTAAAATTTTGAGTTACATAAAAATACTTAATTTTGATTTGATTTTCATATTTACATTATAATAAATTAGTCCATATAGTTCATTATTTTTATATTTATGTTTTCATAACAAAAATTATAAATGTATTTAATTAGTTTAAATTAAAATTTAATTTTAATATTTATTTATCACATTTATTAAAACTAAATCTTTTATATTTTACTTTAAGCTTTTAATTTTATCAAAAGAATTTTATAATTTAAAAAATTGAATTAAGTAAATTAACATAATTATCAATATGTATACATTAAATTGAATAAATTTTTTTAAATAAAATATGTTAGTGTTATTTACTATTTCAACTTATCTATAAATAATAAAATTCACATAGTTTCATCTTCGAGCTGGAGAGCTCCCTGCAACTCACGCCAGTTCGCATCCGAAGTGGAACTTTCCATTCGTCCGCTTGGACCAATTGGTGTTTAAGATTGTTCCTCTCTTTCTAAATGGTACTGCTGTATTGATTTAAACATGCACCAAGAAGTTCGAATTTTAAAGATGTTCAAATTTATATGATATTTGCTAGACTCCATCGAGGAAAAACTATTAGTTTTCCATGGTGTTTTTTTACTTTGGTGTGTTCTTGATGTCAATAAAAAATTTCTATTCTTATAAATTTTACTGTAGATACAGATTCATAATTTCATATAAATTGATGTCCTTGTTTATAAACGGTGAAAATAAAATCAAAATCCTATAGTCAAAGATGGTTGGTGCAGTTTATAATGATAACTGATTGCTTACTAAACAAAAAAATCAAAGTTAAAATCTTGTAACTCTGGCGAGATCAGGTTTAAAGGAATTATTCATAATTTATTGCTGGAAAATCCTATCATTTATTGTTATTTTCGGTGTGATGGACCTTGGTTCAAATGTTTGTTATTTTCAACTTCTCGACTTGAATGTTGGTGCTACTAATAAGAATTAGTGTGTGTTCATCTTCATTGTTTAAAGTTTAATTTATTTATCAAACTAATAAGTTTACTTTTGCAACAAAAAAATCTCGTTAAGATTTGGCCAAAAATAAAGATCACAAGAGAAAAAAAAAAACAATAATTTGAGTTAATTTTTATTTTCATAAGGCAATTTTCTTTTGCATTTTTTACTTGATCCTAAGAGAAAATATAAAATTATTCCTCTACAAATTTTCGTAAAACGAAAAATACAAAAAAAAATGTTACATGAAGACCAGCTCCTAATTCTAATTAAATATGATTAAATTAATTAAAATAAAAATTTAAGTACAGTTAATTTCATAGGTGAGAATCTTTAAATAATAATTTAGTCAAATCTATCAAATCATTTAACGATTTTCAACTATCAATTTTACGTTAAATTAACTACATTTAACTAATAAACCAACCACAAACACCCTTTCTTTTAACACTATCAACTATATAAGTAAAAAAAAAAAAAAAAAAAAAACAAGAGATTTACGACTTATGAGGATTCTGTGGGACAAAAAGTGATGGTGTAATTTGCTCCAGAACATGTACAAGTGCTTGAAGCATCATCATAAGCATAACTATAAGCTCTTGGACATGCAATCTTAAACATTTTTGAGTAATTTGTAGGTGGGCATGTCTGTGGTGTTCCGTGCTCTCCGGTGCAACAATATTCCGGACTGTTGAATGCCGCACACGCACTCTTGCATGCAACTACCAAACCGGTAACATCTTTTACCTGTAACTCCTTTGGACAGTTATCATTTAGGTCAGAAACGCAGCCAGCATATTGACAGTTACCGATTCCTCCGGTTGCATGTACCCCCATAGGAACATTGTAACCGTCTACCAAGCTCACATCATAAAAGTCTATATTGCCATTGTCGGCACTTCCAACCGTGAACTCGGCCAGTGTTACCGGTGGAGCACCTCCGCCAATACACTTGAGGCCACCGAGACAGTCTCCGGTAGCACATTTGCCGTTACCGGTCCTATCAAAATTGCACTCGGTTCTAGCCCAAAAACGTCCTGACCAACCAGCCGAAACATTTGATTGGGCCGAAGAACCGGGTCTTAGAGACAGATCGGTGTCAAGAATATTTGGGCCATTGCCGGAAAGACTTCCGGGCCAAACAGTGTATTTGCAATTGTTTCGTAGGGTGAATAATGTGGCTGATGCAACATTACCTGCCAATATATTCATGAGTTTTTTTTAGGGACAAAAATATTCAAGTACTTTGAATTTATAATTTTAATATACTTGCAATGGCATGCCAAATCCAAAAAAACGGTCACTAGTAATATGAAAATGTTTTCATAAAGATGATTGATAAAAATTACTAGATGTTTAAATTATGAGAAAGTATAGAGAGTCAATGAAAATTTTATACAATGTGTACAATGAAAATTTAGGAAGTATTATTTTTAAGTGAAGGTCAAGGACTAATTTGCGGCTGGCCAATGGATTGCTGCATGCACAAGGCGGGATTCAAACCCCCGACACTTGTTTAAGCGGACGAGTGAGCTGACCACTCGACCAACCCAAGTTGATTTTTTGGCAGACAAATTTAATTTGAATATAATAAGAAACCCAAGAATGCTGGCCCAAAAGTTAGTTAACCTTCTTTTTATTTTAAGGAAAGAAAAAGTTACAAGTCCAAAAAAAACAGGAAAGAAAAAGTTAAGGAAAAAGCTATGAATAAAAAAGAAAACAAGGCTGACCAAAAAAAAAAAGAAGAAAGAAAAACAAGAAAGCTAACTTATACACATATATGCTATGTCATATGATAACATATACTACATAAAGGTTAAGGAATAAATAATTATCTAAAAATTAAAAAAAAAAGTTAATGAATAAATAGTGAAATTGGCAGTATTAAACTATTAATTATTAAATACGCGTGTAAATATACAACAACAAAAAAATGCATATAAGAATGTAAAAAGAGGGAGTTATTGTTATTTACCCAAGAGGATGAATAGCCAGAAGAATGCCTGAGACATTGAGCTCGAGGATATAATTATGGCTTTGATCGATACAAAAAATTTTTAAAAGAAAGAAAGAAGGTTTGGGAAATGGAAGGGAAGCAAGGAATAGTAATGAGATTGAGAATGAAAATTGAGGGCTAAAGAGAGTTCAATTTATAATTAGTTCAAACCGTAACCATTTTGGAGAAACCATATGATATAATAATTTGGCCCTATCTTTCTGTGATCCATGTAAGGTTGTGGGTGATCTTGTGATGAAACTTTGCCAATTCTGCTGTCCATATATATGATCAATTATACATATTCTATTCGATTTTACATGACAAATAATATAAATGCCAACATCAAATCGGAGTTTTTTTTTTAAATACATGTTTTAGTTATATTTAGGATTACGATATTAGAAATGTAGTTTTGCGATATTTTTTATGAGACGAATTGTTTAGACGCTTTTCTTATGGTCTTAAAAAAAGAAGTTTGATAATATTATTCTAGAAAAAAATTTATGTGAAAAAGATTCAAGAAATTTTGAATTAAAATTGAAAGATTAGTATCACCATAATTCAAAGAATGACCAATTATTCAGTTGATTTTATGGCTAAAAATATTTACTCAAACGTGAAAGAATATGTGAAATGACTTCAGCTTTAGAATGAATACATAATTTCATATGCTTAGATAAGAATCAAGCCAATTAACTTGACTAATTGGTAATTATAGGCTTCATGTTCTCTTATTATCATTTGTTTTCAATTTGTGTTAGAAGTTAAAAACTAATTTAATTTGAATGAAATAAACATATATGCATAAAAAATTTTCTTAATTAACTTTTAAAATTATAATTTATATACATTTGAAAAAAAATTTTCAAGCTCCACCAATGCTGGTATATGAATTAATGAATGAATGTCTTATAATTGTTACACGTCACTCAATCACAATGATGTTAACTTTTATCTAATATCCTATCAAAAAGTTTCTTTTTTCTACGTGGACTTTTTCTGGTATCTCTAGAAAACTTAATGATATCAATGCCTTTTAAATACTTTTGATTAAAAATCTATCATATGTATATCCTATTGGGAAAATTAGTATTTAATTATATTTACTTTATATCAAATTTATTATTCAGTCACACGTGCACGGTGCACCTATAAACACACAAGATATGTATGATATATAACATGTTTCTAACATCTTTTGATACAATATACTAGAATTGGTTTAAAAAAATCAAATCAATGAATTCTTGATACATATTGATTTTGATCATTATTTCAGGTTTTGTCATAATCAAATATAACATTATCTATATTGACATATTAGGAACTAAGATGATCCTGCGGGGCAAAAAGTGATGGTGTAATTTGCACCTGAGCATGTAAAAGTGCTTGAAGCATCATCATAAGCGTAACTATAAGCTCTTGGACATGCATTCTTAAACATCTTTGAGTAATTCGTAGGTGAGCACGTTTGTGGCGTTGAGTGCTCCCCGGTGCAACAATACTCCGGGGTGTTAAACGCCACACACGCGCTCTTACATGCTACTACCGAACCCGTATCATCTTTTACTTGCAACTCCTTTGGGCAGTAACCATTCAGGTCATTTTCGCAACCTGCGTATTGACAATTACCGGTTCCTCCGGTTGCCCGTACTCCAATGGCCACATTGTAACCATCCACCAAGCTTACGTCATAAAAATCTTTGTTGCCATTGGTTGCACTTCCGATGGTGAATTCTACTAGTGTCACTGGTGGAACGCCTCCACCAGTGCACTTGAGTCCACCGGGACAATCTCCGGTGGCACATTTGCCATTACCAGCCATATCAAAGTTACATCCGGTTCTACCCCAGAATCGTCCTGACCAGCCAACTGGGGCGGTCATCTGGACCAAAGAACCGGATGTTAGAGAAAGACCGGTGTCAAGAATGGTCGGGTCATTGCCGGAAAGTGTTCCAGGCCAAACAGTGTATTTGCAATTGTTATGTAGGGTAAACAATGTAGCTGATGCTACATTACCTGCAAATATATTCATCCATAAAAATAATTACAATCAAGTCCTTTGAACCATAAGTTTTACTTATTCACCCATGTAATTACCATTCAAAGATAATATTGCATATGTAAGAAACTGAAAACACTTTAGGCTTAAATAGTTTATTTATATATACAATATGTCATGATTACAATACCTGACATAGAGATTAATTTATTAATCATGATCTGTATTGTTTACTTAGCTTAATTAAAGAAAATGTTTACATATGTAAAGGAAATAAAAGAAGAGGGAATTTTTGTTTACCTAAGAGGAGGAAAAGCCAGAAGGTTGCACAAGACTTTGAGCTTAATGAGGTTAGGGCCATGGCTTTGACAGAAAAGTAGTACAGAGAAATAGGAAGGGGAAGGAAAGTGAAGCAAAGAAGAGTGTTGAAGTGATAATAATGAGAATGAAAAATTGAGGGCCAAAGGGACTTCAATTTATAATTGTACATTATATTGGTGGACCGTAACACTTGAAATTTGAAGTAATTATGATATAACAATTTGTCCCTATCTTTTTGTGAACGAGGATGTAAGCTAAGATTGTGGGACATTATTATATCTCTATATTATATAGTATTTTATGCGTATGAGTATATTATATCTCTGTGGATATGTAGATAATAGATTAGCTCAATGGTCGCACATGTTGGTATGTTACTTTAATTTCATTGGTATTTAGGGTGTTATTAGTTTTCAGTTTCCAAACTATGATGAAAACAGCAAGTATATCCAAATGTCTTTCTATTTCTACACTTTTTACTCACGAACTTGTGGTTTGAATAATAACACGTGACTACGTGAGTTGTGACTCCCCTTTTTGTGACTTGGCAAGGGACAAACAACGTAGGACACAAAAAGGAATTGATGGGTCACGTATGTTGAAACTCTATCTTTAATAAGTTTGGAAGAAAGAAAGAAACGAGAAACAAATCATGACCATGGAAAGAAGATATAATCATTGTTCTAACTTCTCAACTAAACATTTTCCATTTATAGTTAATCACCTAATTGGTCTTGAAAGAAAGGCCGAACACGGAATGGGTCACAACAAAGTACTAAAGTACCATTGTGATCATCGAGAGATTGGTTTGTTGACAAAAGATCAGTCAATTCAAATATTGATAATTATTTTATAGTACTTAAATGATTAATTATGTTCCATTTGACAACTGACATGTTCATAGTACAACTCATATCTTGGGGGCAAAATTATACTTTTAAAATTAACATCAACATTCCCACCATTTAATATTGAATTAAATAAGGAAAAAGTAATATGTAATGAATGAAGCACATCAAAACTTCAGTTTTCTAAGTTCCTTCATAGATCTATCGATATGCTCTCTAAAAATGATTTAGAAAATGCTAGTAGAATGTATTAACATTATAAAATTATGTAATTAAATTCATTTGGATGATTGTTTAAGCAATTAGTGTAGAATAATTACTTTTTTTGGTTGCCCATGATATCTCCAAACCCAACAAGCTAAAGACTAATTCGTCATAGATCTAAACTTCATTTAAGAGTTTGCCGTTGGCCAATAAATTGCTGCATGCACAAGACGGGATTCGAATTCCCGACACTTGCTTAAGCAGATGAGAAAGCTAACCACTCGACAAACCCATGTTAGTTTGTAAAATAATTACTTTATTGATCCATCAATGTATAATTGAATGGTTATGTAGAATTTCCAAATTAAAGTTGAAACAGATGTTATGCCACTAGGTTTAAATAAAATATAATTTTGAATAAAGATGCTATACCAGATACCTGAATTGCAACAATTGTACAACTGTGACCCTAATTTCCTGAATTTCCAACAAACAGCAACAAATGATTTACAATTCAAATATCAATTCCAAAATTGTACATTGGCCACTTACAATTAACAACATTATCCACTCTTTTGTTTCTTGCTGTTAAAGAGTGCATTAACATAGAATGTAAAAGGCATCAATTGAAAATCATAGCGCGTTGAAATAGCAAGATACGCACATGATAGACCTACGTATAACTTGAACAAAATGTGAGAGAAAAAGGTGAAATATGTGAACAGCGCAGTGAAAGCAACCACCAAAGTATAAGTAACGATGCACTTGGATGTTGAAAGTTGCTTTTCATTTATTTGGCTAGGGAAGTGACCTTGAACCTTGAAATCAGAGAGCAATTGATCCTTCTTCTGGAATGCGTTCATTAGCCATGAAGCAGCTTCAGTTTCACAAGCTGGAATCCCGTCCACCGGAATCCGCAAAACATGTAGGTGGACTTCAGACGGATCCACACCGAAGACATTGTCCAGAAAAGTTGGACATTGATTTTTATACGCGATAGTCACATCATACACTGCAGGCAATACGGCCAGGAAGTTCAGCATATGAACATACTTAAAAAGATTAATAGATTTTGAGAAGAAAATAACATCAAGAGTCACTTGAAATATTGTGCAACTGTAATGTGAAAATAATCAAGCACGAACTAACGGTGAAATTAGGTCTATGAACTGGAATTATATTTCTACAGGAGACCGATGGAACATAAACGTCATGAACACACATACATAAAGTATGTAAACTACATCATAATAATTCTACAACTACTAAAAGTTTCAAAAGGGTTGTCAGATATAAATTGCTAGCACTGCATAATTTCTAAAATAGGCACCAGTGAGACATTATGAAGGAGTGACTGAATGAGTATCATAGGAAAATTGGAGCAAGGAATTATAATAGAAACCTGCATCCAATGAGCCTCGTAGAGCTTCCAAGCAAGCATGAAACCCTTTTGTTTTTGGCAGCAACACATTTTTCAGCACAGGTAGCCCAACTTCAGAAGCATATTTTTGACTATTTTGACTCTTCTGTTCACTGCATAAAAGCAAAAAAACATATTAATGGTGCTCCTTAATTGAATTATATATTGCTTAGTTGGTTAACATGAAGCCCAAATTTTAGCATGATAGTGGTTATACAAACTTAAATGCATGCATTCAAAATTTAAATACTTTTTTGAACTGATATGAGTTCAGTTCA
The DNA here is from genome assembly GCF_003086295.3 of Arachis hypogaea. Lineage (NCBI taxonomy): Eukaryota > Viridiplantae > Streptophyta > Magnoliopsida > Fabales > Fabaceae > Arachis > Arachis hypogaea. The sequence continues at coordinate 150,506,260 of NC_092051.1, read as the reverse complement.
TTATCAAATGATGATGCAAGACTTGGTAAGTCAAAAAGATGAGATCTAAGGTGAGAGGGATAGGTGGTAATACGTATAATCGGTTCCTTCTGGAAAAAGAGCTAGCCATAAAGGATCTTGACGATCCTTTAGTGCCGAAAGCTTATGGTGCAGTATTTTCTCATCTATCTCCCACTTCCTCTCCACTGCAATGAACTCCAGAATGTGAAATCCCCAACCAAATATAGGCAATTTCATCAAGCTGCTTTTAAGGATGTATTTTATGCATCCAAGTCTTCCCTTACGAAGTGCAAGATTCCACAAGTACATCCAATCAACCTCAGTTCTGTGATTAGCAATAAGTAAAACACGTTCCTTTGACGGAACACTGTCACCAGAAAAGACAACTTTAGTTTTGTTTATCTTTTCAAATAGAAAGGGCCACAGAGCTAACCAAAGCGAAAAGATGAATGACACTGTCTTCCTACTACAATGTGTGCTGAAAAGCCTCAACACTACAACTGCCACTGGTGCAAAATAGATTAAGAACATAAAAGCTGTGGAAAGAAACACCACTAAACATAACAGACCCCTTAACAACCTAAGAGAGGTCAGGGGTTGGTGCTTTAGTTTAGTATCGGATTTAAGAGGGCTGCAAACATCCATCTTCTTCAAGGAACTGTTGATAACTTCCCTCTGCAATAATTGTGGTTTAATATTATTGCACGATTCCCAAAATTCTGGACAAAAATAGTAGCAGGTACAACAACAATAGCATAAATTTTCACATTATTTACAACAAGCAAAATAGGGTAGCAATCAATTTATGTGACAAAGTTCTGCCCGGATTAAAATGCTCTGTTATGTAAATTGGGCAATCGCATAATGAAATGGTCCAAAGTTAAAAGAAAACTTAATCAACAATATCAATGATCTTAATTTGAAGGCTCTCAATGTCTTAAGATTAAGTGGCAAGGTTCTGAATTGCTTCTTCCGTTTTTACAGTGATGTTTCAGCTAAATTTGTAGCAGAGTTACTTATAACGGATATAGATTTAGTTGAGGTACAAACATATGTAATCCTCGGTTACCAGAGGAACAACAAAGTATGTACTGAAACTTGTTTTAGTTTCCATTTCCACTTTCTAACATTTTCTACTTTTAGAATTTGCGAGAAAATCCCAAGAAAAAAGAGAGGAAAAACAGTAAAATGAAAATGGACACCAAACAGGCCTCAGATTCCCCAATTTACTCTCATTCAATCAATAAAATTTACAAGCAAAGACAACGTGTAATTCAATTATTGGCAAGCACACTTAACAAAGAAGTAAAACCATGGAATTTCTTGTGTTATAGGAATCAGAGTGATTGAACAGTTGGCGTCAAATAAACGCTCCAAATCCAAAATCACTGTTTCTATTAGTATTTGATACGTACGTAAGTCCTTGATTCCAATCCAGTATGCCAAGTACACGTACGAGTTTAGAATCTCAAAATCTTTGTTTTTACGATAACAAGCATCCTAATCCTAATCATAATCATAATCATAAACTCGCGCGCGCACAGTAATCAGGAATTAAAAATCCTAATCCTGAATTAATTTAAAAAAAAAGAAAAACCTAAAAAAGGCAGAGACACATAAGTAATAAATCAGAGAAAAGCGCATGTCGAATTGAAATATTAAAATCGAAGGAGTTAAAAGCTGAGTGGAAAGAAAGAAAAAGTAACTGACCTGGCGAGGGAACTGGTTGTTGTGAAGCTTGTGTGTGAGAGAGAGTGTGAAGTTATATAGTGTTAGTGTGTTGCAATGTTATTGTTTAAAAGAAGAAGAAGCAATGAAACAGGGAAGGGAATAAGGAAGGATTAAGGAATGAATAGTTGGAATATCGAATTCCGAGGGCGTGTTTGTTTGTTAGTATTGGAAGCGGTGTTAGCAGAAGAAGAGAAGAGAAGGGAGAGAAGGACACGATAGCTTTGGAATTAGTTTCATTTCGTTTTCTTGTCTTGTGTTCTGCCTCCACTAGGGCTGGCAATGGGTAGGGTAGGACCCTACCCGCGAGTTGAAAATTTCATTAAAACTCTACCCTACCCTACCTGCGGGTTGATAATCTCTCAACCCTAACCCTACCCGCACCCTAAAATTCTAAACCCTATCCTATCCTACCCTACCCGCAGAAATATCAAATTTTTTCAAAGTAAATATAAAATTCAATTATTTTAAATTTTATACGTATTAATAACATAAAAAATAAAAAAACTAATGCTCTAAATTACTTAATTAACTAACTAGTTTTGTGGTTGTTCACTTATTATAAGTCATTACATAAGAGAGGTTGTGGGTTCAACTCTCACTTCCTTCACTATATAGAGACATTTTTATAAAATGTGTTATATATGAGATGCGGGTATGGTAGGATAGGGTACACCCTAAACCCGTACCCTACTCTACCCGCAGGCATACCCGGACCGTACCCTACCCTACCCGCTGCGGGTAGGGTAGCCTACCCTACCCGAACGGGTTGGACCGGATTGGGTACCCGTGGGTAGGGTATGAATTGCCAGCCCTAGCCTCCACTCTCTCTTTCTCATCCAGATCTCTTTCTTTCTTTCTTTGCTCTTCTCTCCTGCTATCGCTTCTATTGTTTCCACCCTTTTTTTTCTTATATATTTGTATTCTTCTAGTTTAGGTTTATCTATTACTTTCTCTGAATTTCGAGATATTGGTCCCTCAATTTATATACCGACTTTAATTTAGTCTTAGTCACAAAAAAAATATTTAATTTAGTCTTTAAAATTTTAATTATTTTTATTTAATTTTTAAATTTTATTAATATAACTCATGTTAATTTTTAAAATAATTTTCGACGCATAAATATTAACATAATATTAAATGTAGACAATTAAATATTATATTAAATTTTGTAAAACGACGTTATTTTTATTTTCGCATTCAGATAGCTCAAAAAAATATTATAAGTAATATTTATTGAAAAAAAAATTTTAAAACAAGTAATCTGACGTCGTTTTGGGTATTTGAACATCAAAACCAAAACGGCATGGTATTACAAGTTTTAGCATATCATTTAGTTGTTTACGTTGACGCTTCATTAATATTTTGTGCCAAAAATTGTCCCAGGACTAATGTGGGTCGCTTTTATAAAGTTTAGGGACTAAAAAAAATCATTAAAATTTCAGAAACTAAATTGAGATTCGTGTACAAATGTTGGGACCGAATTGAGTATTAACTTTTGAATTTCACTGCACTAGAATACAAATTTCATATTGTTTTTTATCGGCTATGTTATGTGTACTCTAGTCATTAAAATCAACCACTAGTATAAAATATATATTAGAATATAAATACACATTAAAGATAAATTAAATCACATATGTATTTATACATAAATATATATTAAAAACTTATTTTAATAGCTAATTTTAATATATAAATAACATTTTTTTTAGCTTGTATATCTTGTAGAGTTATTTTCGTATAAATTTAATAATTTTTAGTTATTAATTTTATATGAAAATAACTATAATAGTATTTATTTTTTTTAAAATTTTTTAATAACATTCAATTTCGTCTCTTTTATTTTTTTTAGATTAAAATATATTTTTTAACAAAATAAAAATAATAAAAAATCCTAATTATTTGTTGAATTTAAATTTTATACATTATTAAGGTAAAAAAGTTTTATAATGTGAATTAATTGTTTATTGTCAATTAATAAAAATAATTTTATACATAGTAAATGAACAAAAAGTACTTTTGTCTTATTTTTCACATAATAAATGAATAAAAAGTATCTTTTTCTTATTTTATCCAAACATAATTAATAAATAAAAAAAATTTACATGAGATATCAAAACATAAAATTATTTTTATTTTTGTAAAAGATCTTTTCTAAAGATGACGTCCAACCAAGCCCATAGTATAAGAGTACAATGAGAATTCTGATATAGCTCCGTTATAGTACAAAAGAATAATAAGAATATTGTTGTTGTTCAAAATACAGGAGAATAATGAGAAACCTTATCAATTTCAACCCATACAGCAAGCCCAACAATCTCAAGAAGTGTCATTAAGAAAATCCAACAGAAAAAGAAAAAGTAGATTGATGCAATTTCGAATAAATATGTAGTCTATTTCCAAGAACATAGAAATGACATTGATTTGACAGAAAATGATCTAATTAATTTTTTTTAAATCATACAAAGTTCTAACTCTAAAAAGTAGATTGATACCATAAAAAAAAAGATGAAGTTTATAAAAAATAATGATATTTGGAATCTCATAAAATTATCTAAAGGTGTGAAATCAATCGGTTATAAATGAATATTTAAAACCAAAATGAATTCTAAGAATAATGTCGACAAATATAAAACTTGTATAATCGCTAAAGATTTTTAAAAAATTAAATAATTTTCTAACAAAATTACTATCGGTTTAGAGCTTGATTCTGGCTAAAGAACAATGTTAATATAATGATTAGAACGAGTAAATGACTCTTCCTCAATCTCCATTTCATTATGTATTCATAAAGACATAAATCATATTTTATTTGCTTGTGTGATGACACCATTTCCAAGTAGAACAATCATATTTGAGGCACTACATATTTAATTTAATATGTTAAATTAATTATAATGAGAGTATATAAAAAATACATAAGGTATAATTATTTATAAACTAAAAACATTTTTTAAGTGGTTAATTATGTATTTTTTATATATTTATTATATATTTTTATTATAATTAATTATAATCATATATTAAATAATTAAAAAATTAATTAATTTTTATTCTAATTAACATATACTAAAATGTCTAACTAATTAGAGTTTAACTCACATTTATTATCAATAAAAGATAATCTAAGTAACACTGATTTTTTTTTCTATATCGACATACTAAATGTTATAATATACAATTAAACATAGCTTGGCTTCTTCATATTATATTGAATAATACATACCCTAACAATATTGAACACAAACAATTTTATACTTAGTACCAACTATTTTCTATCATTTGAATTTATATATAACAATTGTTTTTATTTTATAACTTATTGTATCATATGATTTTTTATTTAAATTAAATAAATATAGTAACTATATCTCGGATGCTGTGTGATACTGTGCTGTAATAGGGTGACGCTGAGTTATATCATGAATACTAAACATCTGAGATAAGCACGTTTTGTGAATGGGATTTCAGTACCTGAGATAAGAACAACTCGGTAATTAACTCTTCAGCATTCGAGATATAGTCAAGGATTTAATTAGGGTCTCAATATTCAAAATATGTATATTATGGTTTAGATGTCTCTGCACACAAGATATGTTGGAGAATAAGTCTATTTATAGAGGTCATTCCAAAACTTTCCCTCACACAATTGACAAACCAATTTTTTTCTTTCTCTTCTTTCTGTTTTGTTCAGATAGAGAAATCAATTCTTCTTTATTGTGGTATATCCTAATGGGATAGGCTGACACGGTGATAAAGAAGTGATTTTCAAATCTAATAAGACGTGAACTCGGCCAGTGTTACCGGCGGAGCACCTCCGCCGATACACTTGAGGCCACCGAGATAGTCTCCGGTAACACGTTTGCCGTTACCGGTCCTATCAAAATTGCACTCGGTTCTAGCCCAAAAACGTCCTGATCAACCAGCCGGAACATTTGATTGGGCCGAATAACCGGGTCTTAGAGAAAGATCGGTGTCAAGAATATTTGGGCCATTGCCGGAAAGACTTCCGGGCCAAACAGTGTATTTGCAATTGTTTCGTAGGGTGAATAATGTGGCTGATGCAACATTACCTGCCAATATATTCATTCATGAGTCTTTTTTTTTGGGGGGACAAAAATATTCAATTGCTTTGAAATTATAATTTTAATATACTTGCAATGGCATGCCAAATCCAAAAAAATGGGTCACTTGTGATATGAAAATGTTTTCATAAAGATGATTGATAAAAATTACTAGATGATTAAATTATTTAATATAACATATATCAATATCTTAACTTTTATTTTCACATAAAATTATTTTTAAGTGAGCAAGAAAAAAGTGCATACAACAATATTTATCATCTGGTAATCAAGAATGATGACAAGTTGACAACCAAAACACAAATTAAGATTTTTTTTTTGGCAAATACATTTAATTTGAATATAATAAGAAACCCAAGAATGCTGGCCCAAAAGTTAGTTAACCTAAAAAACAGGAAAGAAAAAGTTAAGGAAAAAGCTATGAATAAAAAAGAAATCAAGGCTGACGAAAAAAAAAAAAAAGAAAACAAGAAAGCTAACTTATACACATATATGCTATGTCATATGATTAACATATACTGCATAAAGGTTAAGGAATAAATAATTATCTAAAAATTAAAAAAAGGTTAATGAATAAATAGTCAAATTGGCAGTATTAAACTATTAATTATTAAATACGCGTGTAAATATACAACAACAAAAAAATGTATATAAGAATGTAAAAAGAGGGAGTTATTGTTATTTACCCAAGAGGATGAATAGCCAGAAGAATGCCCGAGACATTGAGCTCGAGGATATAGTTATGGCTTTGATCGATACAAAAAAGTTGTAAAAGAAAGAAAGAAGGAAGCAAGGAATAGTAATGAGATTGAGAATGAAAATTGAGGGCTAAAGAGAATTCAATTTATAATTAGTTCAAACCGTAACCATTTTGGAGAAAAACTATATGATATAATAATTTGGCCCTATCTTTCTGTGATCCATGTAAGGTTGTGGGTGATCTTGTGATGAAACTTTGCCAATTCTGCTGTCCATATATATGATCAAATTATATATATTCTATTCGATTTTACATGACAAATAATATAAATGCCAATATCAAATTGGAGTTTTTTTTTTAAATACATGTTTTAGTTATATTTAGGATTACGATATTAGAAATGTAGTTTCGCGATGTTTTTTATGAGACGAATTGTTTAGATACTTTTCTTATGATCTTAAAAAAAGAAGTTTGATAATATTATTCTAGAAAAAAATTTAATAAAAAAGATTCAAAAAATTTTGAATTAAAATTGAAAGACTAGTATCACCTTAATTCAAAGAACGACCAGTTATTCACCTGATTTTATGGCTAAAAATATTGACTCAAACGTAAAAGAATATGTGAAATGACTTCAGCTTTAGAATGAATATATCATTTCATATGCTTAGATAGGAATCAAGCCAATTAACTTGACTTAGTTTTTTTTGCTTTTTCTTCTGTTTCTTTTTTTTATTATTATTTTTATTTCATATGTAAAAAAAAAAAGGTTGAAACACTGGCAATGGGACCATGGACACCTAAATTTTTATATATTTTATATACACATTCAAGTCTGGGATAGTTGAAGTGACTTGGATGGAAAATTGTACACAACTTAAGATTTTGTTCTTTTAGTGGCATGGGTTCAACACTAACTTTTTTTTTTTAATGATGTGGTTTAATTTGTTTTTGTTAAAAAATGTATTTAAGAATGGTTTCATAGTCATGGAAAATATATTAACTCCTTGTAATTTAAACTTTCATATTTGTTGTACTTTTAAATTGAAGGATCAAGAGAAGAATGGAATATAATTTGTTTACTCCCATACTAAACTTTCTATTAGATATATACAATTAATTTCAATCTCTTACCTAATTGGTAATTATAGGCTTCATGTTCTCTTATTATCATTTGTTTTCAATTTGTGATAGAAGTTAAAAACTAATTTAATTTGAATAATGAAATAAGCATATATGCATAAAATATTTTCTTAATTAACTTTTACAATTATAATCTATATACATTTGAAAAAAAATTCAAGCTCCACCAATGCTGGTATATGAATTAATGAATGAATGTCTTATAATTATTACACGTCACTCAATCACGAGTCGATTATACTGGGTAAAAATTGGATGAAAATCGGGCCATTAACATTACATTACCTTGATATTTTCTTATAAACTAGCATGTGAAAATATTCAAATTTCCAAGGTTCCAACTATTATTTGACATGGTAAAATTTACTTAGAAAAATATAACAAGAACCAACTCTCTCTAAAATTAAAGCATAACTATAATCAATACTAATATTGTATAATAACACCAAATATTTAAATAAATACAAATAAAATAATATTATGCATTAGTCTAAAATTTTATGCATTTTAAACATAAAACATTAACTTATAGTCTTATAATAACTAATAACACAAAATATTAAGGTTTGCAATACTTAAAATTCACATAAGAATAGCTATCATTCATCACTAATAACACAAAAGATTAATTGTGTATGATGACTAGGCCACCGGACCGACTTCGGGCGACCCAAACCATGGCCCGGATCCGATCCTAAATAATGACCGGGTCTATTTTTGAGACTCTTACTCAATCCTAGACCCGATAAAATTACACAAAATTAGTTCCTAAAGTGCTCAAAATTGGGCCGGATCTTTGGGTCAGGCCGAATCATGCACACCCTATATAACATGTAATTTTGTTTAACTAATTTTGTTTAATTAAAAGATACATGATTAGTTACAAAGAAAAGGATGAGCTATTATTTGCTTTCGGTTGTTAATGATAAAACAATATAACGAGTATGTATTATAAGCACGCCGGATATCATCCATCGCTCCAAATCTCAATTAATTAATTAGGTAACTTTCTTCTATTCATACCCTTTTTATTATTCTTCAATAAAAAGCAACTATTAAAAAAATTAATTCTTATTTTATCAAATTAAAAAATGCTATGAATAATAAAAAATAATTAATATAAAAGTTAGCGTCAAAAATAGTTATTATTCATGTTAAATAATGTTATCATAAAAGGAGTATAATTAAAAATAATTATTTATTATAACACGTGTTAATATTTTAATTCTTTTTTTATATAAACGAAGATATTTTATATATACGAGTATTATCACCGAAAATATAATAAAAAAATCAATTTATTATAACAACAATAATAAATTCAATTGTTCGTATTATAATTATTAGACTCGATTTAATCCGATCGATTTATATAATCTAAATCGAATAATATTTAATTTTTTTGATAAAAAGATAATTATATCCCTGATTTTTGTTTTAAAAAATATAATCCAGTGAGTTATATAAATTGGTCGGTTTGACTAAATCTAATAACAATTGGGTTTATTGTTATTATTATAAAAAAATAACCGATTCATTAATACGTCCAATAATAATGCAACACATAAATATCTTTACAGAAAGATGTTTTACGCGTCTTTATGGAACATCCTCCTAAATATAGAGGCATAGAGCAAGACAGATATTTTTTTTGACTATGGCCCAATTTGGGCAAACAACTTAATTAAGTTACTTTTAAAGAAATAGTTTAAACAATAAATGTTTATATTAAAAGTAACTTATAAATAAGTTATTTTGTATTTGGTTTTTTAGTTCTAAAAATACTTATTTTAAGAAAAAAGTGATAAAAAGCTTTTTATTATGAAAGAAGTCATTTTTTTTAACTTCTCCTTAAGCACTAAAATAACTTTTTAAAAAGTTGTAATTTTGTTCTGAAAATTATACCAAACATTAATACTACACATTTTTCTAGTGCACTCCAGATAAAGTAGGGAGTGCAGCACTCCTTAAAAGTTAACCTACTATCAAAAGTTATCAAGTAAATTTAATTTATTTATTATTGTTATTATTTTTTTGTCATGGACTGAACAAACAAACCAACACTAACAAAAAGACTAATTCCTCTGTTACTCTGTTATTGTCGATGTGATGTCTTCAAATATTTTCACTGTTTTGTTTGATGGCAGGTGCTTCCACTATCGTTTTAGCTAGCTATAGATTTTGACGCTCTTGAACCCACCCTATTCCGCTTCTACCATAAATGACCATCAAAGTCCGAAAAATTGCTGCCATAGAAAAGAAAGACGCATGTCTGTCGCCACTGCTGGTTAGCTAACTCCAAACGCAAAACGGATTCTGTAGAAGAACCCCGGTTTCCATGAAGGCGCATGATTCTCAGATGACGACACAGTCAAAGCACAATATGCATGGCAGTTACAACAAGTCCATTATCTTTTATTTCAAGTTAACCTCAACGTGTAATGAAAAATTAAAATACAATTATATTTAAACAATTATTTGTATTATTTTTTTATTAATTTATTCAAAAAATAATTAAATTCTGAAGCTAATTGGTATAAAATATTACAGATATAAAACTAAGAAAAATTTTTATTTGTATAAAAATGAGCCTAATAAATAATTATTCTATTTAATATATAATTAAGAGTATTTCTTTCTTTGCGAAGGAATTATAGTTCAAATGACATAATCTCTTTATATTTACCTAAGAATTGGTAAAAAAAAAATACTTCTTTCTTTTATTAACTTTTTTAAACATTAATTATTTATTTTACATACAATATAAAAATAAATGAATATAATATTTATTGAGTATAAGCAATTACACAAAAAATTTTGTTGTCATAGTATTTGAACGAAAGAAAAGAAAATGTTATTTTAAGAAAAAATAATAATATATTTTTAATAATATTCTTAATATAAAATAATAAATTTTAAATATTTTTTAAATAATATATATTAACTAAAATAATATAATTATCCCAAATAATATATTATAAATATAGTAAAATAACATATTTCAATAAAAAATTGTTAATACAAAATTATATAAATATTTTTTTTACATGAATTTTTGTTTCGCACAAAATAAAATTATTATATGTTTGTTTGCTTTTTACGTTGTATAAATATTTTTTTAATTAAATTTATATAGTACTAAATCTTTTATTATTCTGTTCATGTTTAATATTTTAATTTTGTTTCACACAAAATAAAATTATATATATATATATATATAATACAAATTTTTTTATCATTGTATTTATATTTAATATTATAATTTTATCTCACATAAAACAAAATTTATTTAAATTTTAATATTATATATATATATATAAAACACAATTTTTTTATCATTGTGTTTATATTTAATATTATATTTTATTTCACACAAAACAAAATTTATTTAAATTTTAATATTATATACATAATATATATTTAATATTATTTTTTTTAAGATTCTAATATATCTTTTTTTTTGGTTTTAGTACATGAATTTTTAACTTATTTTTTATGTATTATTTATTTTAATTCTAAAGTCCAATAACTTTATTTTTATACAGACATATTGTTTTTAATATTTATATACTAATTTTTTATTTTGAACTTCATCCCAATATCTGAGACTTGCCAAAAAAATTTAAAATTTGTAAAAAAAATAATTAACCTGATTAATAGGTTACTTTTTTAAATCCAGACCATTCAAATAAAATATAATAAATGAAGAGTTTAGATTTAACAAATTCACAAGGTGTGCAACACTCCATACTTAGCAAGGAGCGTTTAAGGATGAGCCATATTATATGTTAAAAGTAAAAAAAAAAAATCACTTATAAACCTATCCAAATGGAATATATCCAACAACTTTTATATTTGTGTTTTCTGTTTTATTTTTCTTATTTAAAGTATATTTTTTTTTATATTTGTGTCTCTTATTTTATTTTTCTTATTTAAAGTGTAGTTTTTTAATTGGATGAATTCATGTTTAATATCTACAAGTACAACTCTCAAATCTAACACAGTTTATAGCTGTAAATGGATGAAATGAAACATGATATATTTCTTTAAAAATTTAAGAAGTTTAAAAAATAAAGGAAAAAATAACAACTAGCTACTCATTTAAACATGTTGGTCATAACATGATTAGTTTATGGAGAATGCTAGGGACAATGATTTTGTTAAATAATATAAATAACTACTAATCAAATTAAAATACATTATATCTCTAAATTAATTTTTTAAATTTTAATATTAAAATAATTATCTGTACACTAGTAAAATGAACATCTAATATATCTATTATTTATATTATTTAATATTTTCATTGTTTACCACTACTTTTCCTTAGTTTATTACATGAACAAATCAAATTAAATGTACCCCAACTATATTAGGCTGAATTTGTCATGCCAAAATTCCATTGTAGGCTACAAGTTTGGTCCACTCCGTCCACATTGATAACAAAGTTCTTTTCAGAGTAATGCAGAAAGGGGACACATGGGTACATGCAACCCATCTAGAGGTTTCACTGATCTACATGTCAAATCTATCTCATTTATGTGTTATTTACTCTATTTATTTATTTATTATTTAAATGGTTATTATTTCGGTATTGAATTTGAATTTAATTAACAAAAATAAAAATCATGAAAAGATTAGGGTTGAGTTTATAGTTTAAAAATTAAATCTTTTATCTATTTTTATTTGAATTTGGATCTCATGTTTAACTCTTTCATATACTCTTTAGAAATAATTTTTAGTTTTACTATTCTTTCATTAAAAAAAAATGTATTATTCTCACTTGAAAAATAAAACATCATTATTGAAGTTTTTTATTCAAAATTATCAAATAAAATTTTTGTTCCTCTAATTATATAAATCATAATCTCAATAATTAAAACTAAAAAAACAGTTAAATTAATAAATTTTTATAAATATATTTAGTTAGCATCTAATAAAACATGTCAAGTATAATATATATTAATGTTTTACGTTATCAATCGTTAATGACAAGTGTTAAAAAAATGACAAAAAGACAAACATAATTTACTTTTAATTTTTAAAGACCTTATTTTTTAAAATTATTTTATTAAAAGTAATTAAATTAAATTTTTATAATTAAATTAAAAATTTCACTTAATTTTATAATTATTGAATAATTTTTTATATTTAAATTATATAATTTAACGGTTGTAAAAGAATAAAAATTTTATACAATTTAATTAAATAATTGAGATTTCGTAATTTAATACTTTAATTTTTATAAACAAAAAAATTAATTATATTATTTTTAATTTTAAATTAAAATACATAATTAAATGCTAATTTTTAAATTAATAGTCAAATAATATTTTTTAAAGTAATTTTAATGGATTAAATTACACTTTTAATTGATTACTTGATATATGGTTGATTAGCTCATCCCTTTTATTGTTCTATTTTACATTAATTTATGCATGTTTACTCTCAACTCATTTTATTTATATTACAAATTTTTATTATTCACTCAATATTCAATAATTAATTACTTCAAGTAAGAAATTCGTCAATAAAATTATTGTGGATTGGAAAAATTCTCAAAGACAATTAATCATTATATCTCAGAACAATTGATTCTGAATACATATTTTTTAATTTTTTCGGTTTGCGTCAATCAAATACTATATGCATGCCATAAAAAATTACTCTCAAGCAAAAAAATATCCCGCACGACTATATTGATCGAACAACTCTTACCATTCAATTATTTTTTGCGATTTATAGATAGACATAACTATATCACTTTCTAATATTTTTTATCCATCTTTAATTATTTATTTGTTTATCTATTTCATTTGTTCAATCGTTCACAATCTTTCAATATAATTTTTTCTTTTTCAATCCAACAAGTTGAGCTTGGGGTTGCTATAAATATAATCACAATTTCGATTTATAAGTTGGAAGCTCAACCTGTTTAATTTCAATTTATTTATTCATTAAAAATCTTATTTTTAAAAATTATTTTATTAAAAATAATTAAATTAAGTTTTTATAATTAAATTAGAATATTTACTTAATTTTATAATTATTAAATAATTTTCTATATTTAAATTATACAAAGAATAAAAATTTTATATGATTTAATTAAATAACTGAAATTTTGTAATTTAATATTTTAATTTTTATAAATAAAAAATTAATTATATTATTTTTAATTTTAAATTAAAATACATAACTAAATGTCAATTAATAAATTAATAATTAAATAATATTTTTTAAAATAATTTTAATGAATTAAATCAGACTTTTAATTAATATTCTATATTTTAATTTAATTAAAATTATCAAATTTTAATTTACCTAAAAATTATTTTTTATATTAACAGCATGAAATGGCTATTCAAAAGAATAGAGGTGATTGATAATTATATAAAATATCTTATACTATTAGTATATCAAAATTAACTATAAAATAAACAAATACAATATTATTATGGAAAAATAAAAAAATATTTTATATTTTTAAATTATATTGTTTTAATTTAAATATAATTACTTTTAGTATAATATATATAATTATTAGTCCTTAGTATGATAACTTAATAAGTGCTTGGTTTTGCTTTTATAATATATATAACTATTTACCCTATTAGTGTTAAAGAACAAGTTGTCCTTGCGGAAAATTCATCTTCTTTTATCTCGAAGGCCCTAGGTTCAAACGGCGCCGTTGGTTAGGAACCCTAACCCTTAACCAAAACGGAAAACGCGCAGCTTGGCCTCTCCTCTCTCACAGTCTCACTCAACTAGGGGTGGCAGGAGTACCCGAACCCGCGGGTACCCGATCCGTCCCTATCCGGTCGGAGCGGAGTCGGGGCTGGGGTGAACCCGCTCCGGAGTATATATTATATAATATATATTATAATATAAAATAAAATATATAATGTAAATATATAAAAATTATTAAATATAAAAAATATATAAAAGAATTTTATAGTTGTGGGCTTTATGGCTAGGGTTTCACGTTCAGAGTTTCACTCTTACTCTTCAAAGTTAAAATCCTAATTTCTTCTCCAGTTGAGCTTCTTCTTCTCCAACCCCCCCGGCTGCCGTCGTTCTCAATCTTAGAGAAGGGCTTCGCCTCCGTCCTCCGTTCGAGAGCAGAGCTTCGCCGCCGTTTTCTGTCTGAGAGAAGAGCTTCGCAACCCACCTGCATCTGAGAGCAAAGCTTCGCCATCCTCCTCCATCCTTCGCCGTGAGCCCGTTGCCGTCGCCGTCGCTGTCGTTGTGAGTCCGTCGCTGTCTCTGCATCCTGCAAATCACTAGATCTGTAAGTTTCTCTTTCTCTTTCTCTCATATTATGAATCTGCAACTAAACCCTGGAACTAGAACACTGGATCTGTAACTAGAACTCTGTAACTGTGAGTTAATTTCCTACTATTTGATGTTGATGGGTCAGGTTGTTCTGTTTATCTGAGTCATGTTAGGAGGTGTTTGCAACGTTCATACTTGTATTGTTTCTAATCCGTGGCTAGATATATAATGTTTATTCTGGATTTTCTGGTTTTACATTAAAATTTCATAATGATATATGCAATGGCTACAGAACACAGAGGTAGAAGAATGTCGCTACCCACACCCACACGAACAAAGAACCTTTTCCTTTTTTCTCTATTAATAACTGTTAACTCATCATTTACATATTAATTATTAATTAACAATATACATCATTCTAAATAAATAGTTGATGGATAGGGATGAAATACTATTATTGTTTTCTTTATATAATGAGCTATATTATTGTTCCATTTTGGCTTCGATTCAATCTTCATTTATCAATTGTTCAAAGGAAAGTTTGTGATGTACATTGAGATATCCAATTTGCACGAGGGCCTCTGTTTTGTTATCTTGTGTTTTTTATCTCTTGGCAGAAATTCATTACATTTTTTCTTTTTATTTTCTTCTTCTTCAATTACATTATAGCTTCTCCTTTTAATAATTGTCACTCCTACTTCAATGACAACATTTGACAATAATAATCATATTTTCATTCTAGAATGATATGCATCAAAGAAAGAAAAGATCCTTCTTATTATTGACAAATCATGTACTTTGAATTATTATTGTTCTGTTTATCTGAGTCATGTGCTTATGAGTTATTATTGGCAACTGAATCTGGACAATTATTCATTCTAATAATTTAAAGTCTTATACTATAATAGCACTTAATTAATTTTTTCCATCTGCTTTACATTTACCCCTCGTGTGTTTGAATGACCAAATACTTATAATTTATAATACTATATAGTGGTGTGTTGTGTTATTATTTGTTTCAACTTATATTAAGAAGACTAATATGCTGTTTATTGTCATCATATATTACTTGAATTATTTTTGTTTGTTTGTATTGAAGGATATTTTATGAAGATGTGAAAAGTGATCAAGAATAAGGATTGAAGGCTATTTTATATCTAATATTGTAATTTATTTATTATATTGTTAAATTTATAGTGATTTAACACTAGCTTTTTTTTAAATTCAAGTTATTTGAGCTAATGGCATTGTATGAATTTTATGTCTGTATTTTAATTTATCAATGAATTTTAAGTTTTTGTCTTCATTTATATATGAATATGTAAAAATTAAAATGATATTCGATTTTTATAACGGCGGGTAGGGGCGGGGTGGGGCGGGTACCCGCAGGGGCGGGTTAGGGTACTGCAGTTTACTACCCGCGGGTAGTGATGGAGCGGGTAGTACCTGAATAAAAGGACGGCGGGGCGGGGTCGGGGAGGCCAAAAACCCGCCCCTACCCGCCCCACTGCCACCCCTACACTCAACCACTCTCCTCCCTCACTCCCTCACTTCCCTCTCTCTGGCCTCTGAAGTCTGAACGAACACAATGAAGAACGCAGAAAAGAGAACTCAAACGCAGCTTGGAGGAAGCACCGAAGCAGCCATCCATCTGGTCGCCGTTCATCAACGCCCAGCCACCGCCGCCGTCCGCATTGCTATATCTTAGGCGCAACGTCGCCGTTGTTCGCCGCTCGTCCGCCTCCTTTTTGGTCAAGCTTCTGCCTCTGTTTTTTGGCCGAGCCTTGTTCTGCCTTTTTTGGCCAATCCTTGTTCTGCCCTTGTTTGAGTTGCTTAGCCTTCTGTTCAGCCTATGTTCCGCTGCCTTTCAGCCACCGTTCCGCCGTTGTTCAGCCATCTCCATCGCGCAGTCACTGTCAAAGGCCGTTCGAAGTAGGTGAACCTTGTCGTGGTGTCTCCCTCTTGCGTGCTCTGTTCAAAGCTTCTAGGTAATTTTTTTAACTATAATTGAATAATTTGTTGTTACTGTGAAGTTCTGTGAATTGTGAACGGTGAACTGTGAGCTATGTCTATGATTTAGATTTTTTATTTTTCTGTGAACTGTGAACTGAATGGGTTACTGTGAACCTGTGATTTTGTATTTGTTAATTTGTTAAATAGCTGTTGTGATTCTTGCAATTGAGATTATTCGGTTGCTTTGCTCTTCTCAAATCGTTAATTTGCTAAATTGTTGCTGTTATTGTGATTCTTCATTCTTGAGATTGAAATTGTCTTTGTTTTTTGTTATTGGGTTGCTGGATTTTCTATTTGGATTTTGTACTTGTTAGTTCGTTAAATTGTTGTGATTCTTGAAAGTTGAAATTGAGATTATTGGGTTGCTTTGTTCTTATCAAATTGTTAATTTGTTAATTTGCTAAATTCCTGGTGTTATTGTGATTCTTGAGATTGAGATTGTCTTTATTTTTTGTTATTGGGTTGCTGGATTTTCTATTTGGATTTTTTAATTGTTGAAACATTAATTAATTGTTGGTTCTAAACCTTGTTTTGATTGCTTGAAGCATGATTAATTTTTGAAGCATTGATTGATTAATTGATTAGGGTAGGGTTGTGTTGGGTTATTCCAAGATGAATATGATTGTTTTGCTTTGCGATGCTTGCTGGTTGTTATTTATTTGATCTCACTGCATTTCAGCATTTGATCAATGAAATGTTTTGCAAACATTCAGTTTTTGGTTTGCATTTCTATATATTGACTTGGATATATACCTTACTAAAAGTTATCCAACAGAATAACTCAAGCTGATCTCATGAAAATCCCAAATGACTAATAAGATTGAATGACAAACTTGGATCAGTTGGATGTTGGCATTTTATGTTTGGTTGGTTGTTTTTGTTATTTGACTTTTGAATTTGTATTTGAATGAGATCATAACATTCTGGTTTATGTAATACTTTTAATTTGGATGATATTTTAAAGTTTATATTATAATATAATTATGTTTTAATATGTTTATTTATATTTTATTTATTATTTTATTATAAAATGGTTTTTCGGTTCAACTACGGTCGAAACGGTTGAACCTATGAACCAGTAAACCAGTGACTAGAGCGGTTCAATGACATTGAATTTGAATTTGAATGAAGGAAGAAGAGAATTGATTTTAAAGTATGATTTTTAAATAAATTGAATGATATTGACGAATGATGATTGAGATATTCATATGGTTTATGTATTTGGAATATTTGAGACATTGTTGACCACATGTACATAAGATGTGACCGAGCACTTTAACTCCGCGGATTCCCCCATGGGCATGCATATATATATATGAACTGAGCTTGGAGTTTGATTCCGTGGAATATTATTGCGCTTGGAGTTTGACTCCATGGATATTATTTTTGAGCTTAGGGATGCGAGTACAGAAGGATTGTCCAATGGTTAGCTACCAGGACATGTTGGGTTGGCTGTATAATCGACAGATGAGCTCATTAGCCATAGGACAGGCATGCATTATATGCATGTGTATGCTTTGCTTGAGTTTGAATTTATTTTAGCTTGCCTAATTGCTAAACTGTTATTAACTGCTATTTGAGCTATTTGCTATAACTGTTATCTATACCTGTGCTTTCTTTGTATGTTTTGCCCGTGTTTGTTCTGATGTGGTACTTTTGAGATTATTGGTGATGAGATGATGATTGTGTTGATTGTTTATGTGATGGGTGGAAGGCTGTGATTGGTTTCTGATCGAGTTGTTAGTATAGTATGAAAAATCAAGCTAGTTCAGCATAGACTTAATAAACATATGCTTGGAACAGGTTTGTCATTCATAAAGTCTAGGAAACTGATTAAGATTTTCTTACAAGAAAAGAAAGGTTTTGGATTTTTTGAAAAAATTAAACATGTCTCATTGAAAAAGTTTTGTATAGAATGCTTGATTGTTACTTAATAAACCTATCTTCACTTTTATTATAATCATGTGTATAACTTGTAAAAGTTTTTTTTTTTTGGACGTCCCATGAAAAGCCAGCGATGTCTACATCGCATTTTGGCAAATTTTACTATAGGTTCAAGGACGAGGAAACTTCTGATGGAGCGAGGTTAGGAGAAACAGGATTTTCAGACGAGGATGACCCTTTATATAGGGTAAGGGTTCTTCATTTCGGGGAAAATGCTGATTCCGGGACGGTAAAAAGGTGGTATGAGAGGCAGCTGCTCTGCAGCAGGTTCAGTGAAGGATGTTTGAAGATGGGTTTCCTACACTTGGCAGAGAAAAGAGCGGTCGTGTCTGATTATGAAAGTGATCTGAGGACTTGGATCAACGGTAGATATGAGAAGAAGTCGACAAAATATTGGCAGGAAGGAAATCGGTGGTGGATTAATATAAGAGAGGATTTTTTGAAGATCTTCCAGCCAATTTTCGCATCCTTGAAGAAAATACATCTGATGAAGGGATATCATGGAAATTTAAATTCGCGCTCTAGTATCAAGATTCAATCATGCGGTCCTGGACAACTCAATGGCATCCTAACTGATATGCAATGCCAGGATATCCCTGATATTGAACAGATGCAAAGAAATGATGTACAAAAATTGAAAGCGATAATATGTGAGGTTATCTACCGTCCATATGGTGGACAAGCTGCGGAGAAAATTAAAATTGATGAGGTTCATGAATTGTGTTTTAAGCAACTCGATTACTTCCTTGGTGTAGGCAAGGTAACCGACTTAAAGATAAAGTGGGGATTGGATCCCGTACTGTTTTGGGCTAGCAGCAGACAAATTAAGTTTTTAAGGAAAGTTTATTGGCTTTTATACCAGAATGGGAGGGTACCGACACCAATGAAAAGGCTTCTCTCATTTCAACAATGGACTTTTGAAGCCCATATGGATCAAGCCATGAATATTGTCTACTCTCACAAAAAAAATGAAAATCCTAGACGATATGCTTTACCTGAAAGCATATTTAAATTTTATTGAAATTGTTTGGAACACCTCGACCTCAACATACAGGGAAAGGTAACTGAAATTTTAGATTGTTTGATATTTTTTTTTTGTTTTTACTTCATTAATTATACATATATATACTTTTGCAGCCAAACTACCCGAAGGAAATTCATGAGCTTTTTTTGAGTCATTATGATATCTTGTCGCCCAGTATTCGTGTTATGACTGCGATGACTGTGGAGAGGCCAACTGTTACTAAAGAATAGTAATCATCTAATCCTATGCTAATTAATTTAAAACTTTTCCCTTATTCTTTTTAAACTTATTTTATTCATTTTTTTTCAGTATTAAAAAATTAATTGATTCATTCATGGAAGAAATCAACATCTAAAATATTAAAAAGGTTAGTTTAACTTTGGTTCTCTCTAGTTTTTTTTTTTTCTTTTGCTATTTGCACCTTAGAACCTGTGGTTTTGGATTTTTATTTTTTATTTGTTATTTATTTTTTTTCCTGAACTCTGTTCGTGCTATAATTTATTAGCATGAGGATTTGTGCTAGGTTTGACAAATTTTGTCAAATAGTTGATTCATTGCTGTTAATCTTATTATTGATTAGTTTGTGATACTGAATAGAATATATGGTTATGTTAGATGCAAGTCTAAATTGCTATTAATCAAAGGTTGAATGCTGAGGTTATAAAACAGAGTTGTGTTTTTTTTCCTGCTGATTCTGTTTTCAGTCACATGAAATTAGTAGATACATTATTTTTTCTCCTATTAACTTCTGTGATCTCATGGTCAACCTCAATTTTGCTAATCCTTTCAATGCCATGTTCTTCTTTTTCGTTCTTTTCTGTTGTTACTAGCACAATTTTGCTCCCTTGTGTCATTCATATGCTGCAACTTAAAATTGTTATTGTTTATAAAATGCTAGCATCTTATGTATGTATATATAAATGAAGGCAATGAAAAGTGCTTTGGTTTTATCTTTGGTTTTAAGGAAAGCAAAACTATATTCAGCAGAGTGGAATATCAGTACTGTCAGCTAGATTCAGCAGCATGTGTCATTATTGTTGTTAACAATCTTTGTTTTTCTCATTTTCTCACTGAGCATTGTACCGAAACACGTTTTCCTAACCCCATCAAACACATTAACAACATGCAGAAAGAATAGTTGTAGATTTGTTTAAAATAATTCAGAACTAAAAGGTGAGTGTTAAAATTTTTCTTATTAAAATAATGAAAATTATAGATTTGTTTATGGATAAGAAGGATATTATGACTGATGAGAATTGTGGGAGTTATAAAGGGTTATTGAAACCGAATTGGAATGATTATTCATATCTATTCTAATTAGTACTAACAAATTATAAGCAATTAATTCTGTTAATTGAAAATTGAAATAATAAAAAACGTTGGAAACATGTACATATGTTTTGTGAGAGTACGTTTGTTTGATCTCACAAACTACTTAGTATAAACTATAAATTATAAAGTGAATGGAGCAAAGAAACATCGAAGAAAAATCAAGAAATAACAGATAATCCGGATATGAATGTAAGTTACACTGCTTTGCTTGTTTTTGTAAATATAAAGAGTAGAAATTATTCTTATTTATTAATTTGATTGTTAAAAA
Organism: Arachis hypogaea; assembly: GCF_003086295.3. Lineage (NCBI taxonomy): Eukaryota > Viridiplantae > Streptophyta > Magnoliopsida > Fabales > Fabaceae > Arachis > Arachis hypogaea. The sequence continues at coordinate 150,484,748 of NC_092051.1, read as the reverse complement.
AGCTAAAAAAATTCCTGCATTGCATACTCCTTTGGCTTGATTTTGTTAAGATTAAGATGTTTAATCTTAGGTTTTTTGGTTCGAATTATTCCTTTTCAAATTGATATATGGATTATGGTTCAATTAGCTTATGTAGATTATGGAATTATTATTGATTCATGCTTTCTTGATTATGATTTCTTGGTCCCTATAAACTGAAGAAAAAGACATACATTGGTTTGTAATCTCTGATTATGACAAGTTTCAACTAGTTTTCCTGATATACATTGGTTTGGCCCTGTTTTTGTACTTGTTATAAGAACAAAATGTATTAAAAGTATATTGTGTACCTGTTAGAATCCTCTAAGCTGTTCTCCAAAATTGAAGGGGGAGTCATTGTTGTTAGTTTTAATATGATGTGTCACTGATCTGCTCTTCGTTCTGTAATGTTCTAGAATTTTTTAACCCTTTATCATGGATTTTAAGGACTCTGTAACTAAGAGTTGATGATTGGTGTAGTAACTAGTATTTTTTCTGTTAATAATAATAATTAATAAATAATAAAAAACATGGAGTGTGATTGGTTACTTTAGAATGTTTGGAAGTTCTGCTTTCATCTGTTGCATATTTTCATGACTATACATATGGATTCATTGGAGACTTAAAGATCTATGCAGACTCTGTTTTTTTTTTTTTTTTTTTTTTTTTACATATGAGAGTTAACTTGAATGCTTGTATGATGTAAACAATTTATTTATATATATCTATTCCTGTTTATATAATCCACTTTGAGGTTTCTACTATGTATATGATGGGATGAAGCATGTAAATGAGGTACTTAAATGATAGAGGAGTTGATTTGTTAACTGAATGGATTATGCATAAGGCCGTTGCTACCGTGCTGAAGCCCTTATATTTCAGCAGGTGATAATTTGAGCTGGCGGCATCATGTAGTGGACGCGTATTGATGTTGGGGGGTAGACGCGCAGACAAAAGCTGTTCCGCTGCAGTGGTTTCTATTAATGATAGTTATGTTTTTGGTCTTTTGGATTGGAGTTTTTGTAGGTCATGGGTATTTTGGTTTTAAGGATGGACCTGGAAGGACTTGGTAGGCAGAAGAAAAAAAAAAAAAACTAACATTGAGAGTAACCTAAGCATTGACATGAGTTCTATTAAAAGTATATTGATAATATTAAAACTTTTACTAATGTTATATTAAACAAGAAAATTTATTTGGTGAGAGTGATCATAATCAAATACTCGAGTCACTGTTTGGTTAAAAAAAAAAACATTGCAAGTGACAAGTTGTGATCATAGATGAGGTCGAACATTATTGTTGCAAAGTAAGATCATTTTAGAATTTTAGGTAGGACAATCGATAAATCAATAATGTATGGAGAACGTGAACATTAGGTACACATGCATGTTTAGTCTTGATTTAAACGGAAATGTGTTAAATAGGAGTTGATTGAGTGGAAGTGCATGTGATTAGTAGTTTCCGGGTATTTAAAGTTCTGAGGGTTTATGTGTTAACAAAAGCTAATCAGTGTATGAAGTTCGGAAGTTGATTTGGTCTAGTGTTAAATTAAATCCACCGGTTTAAGTCCCTCACTACTAGGTACAATACCATGTGTTATTCCAATTTTCACCATGCATTGAAAACATTATTTTTCTATTTCAAAGTAAACATGCATATTGGGGTCATGGAAATTAGGTATTTCTTAAATCTATGTAATTTATTATTATTTTATGTTTTATTAGTTTCTAATTTAATATGTTTTTTATTAGAGAAAATATTAAACAAAGATTAGTGTAATTGTATTCTTGTAGATTGATCAAAAATTTTAAGTTGTAATTTTTTGAAATTTTGCTATTTCAAACTAATTTTCAAGTAATTATATTTTTTCTTTATCATCTTTAAGAAATCAGTTAATTTTTTACCTTAATCAATTAACACAAGGTTAAAAAATAAGATAAAAGACGATTTTCTATCACATTAAAAGAGAAATGAGTGCAATGTTTAGTTTTGATTTAATTATTAAAAATTCTAAATCATTCAAAATGTAAAGATTAACATTTTAAAGTATTTTATAATTTTTATTTGTATAATATTTTTTTATGTTAAAAATAGATTAAATATTAGTTTTTTGATACTTAATATTATATTTTTGTGTGCATTAAATAATAATAAAAAAATACTCATAACAGAAAAAGTTAAATTTACTCCTTTGTTATATTTATAGGAATGTAAATGATTCACACAAGTGTAAGTGTATAACAAGATTTTTTTTTTACTTTATTTTTAAAGTAGTATTTACTTTTGATTTTATTAATTATGAATTATTATATGGTGTAAGGTAGAAGGAGAAGAAGAGAGAACAAGCCAATATAAGAGTGGCGGCGAGCCAATGATAAATATGTAAATAGATAATGGTAAGAAAAAAGAATAATAAAAACAAAAATTAAAAATTCTAAAAGAATAATAGAACTAAAGATAATTTAAAATGTTGAATATAAAATTATTAGAAATGAAAGTTTTTTAGTCATTAAAATTATGCGAAAGAAAAGAGTGATTTAAATTTTAATTTTTATATCTACTTTAGATTAAATAAAATTGAGAAATAAATAAATTTATAAATATTTATAAATTTTTATCTTCATTGTTATACATAATAACAACTTAATGATTTAGTATTATACCTAAATTAATTTAAATTTAATTATTCTATATATTAAAAAAATTAAATACACATTCAAATTCTCTATAATTATTCTTATACAAATACAACATAGAACACACAAAATTAAAAATTCTAAATCTGTAATACTAAATCTTTAATTGAATATTGAACAATATCAAATAATCAAATTAACTCTAATCAAAATAATTAATTACTAATCAAATATGAATGAATGAACCATCTGGCCATCTAACATAAACGATAAGTAATAGGCTAAAATTAGAAACAATAAAATTTAAAAAGCAAAAAAAACTAAATCAAGAAGTAAAGGCTGAAAGAAAGGACAAAAGGCATACAAAAAATAGACAAAAGAAAAGAAGGGGCAAAGTCCCAGCAACAGCAGATTGAAGACAAGGATGCAGCACCATGAAACGACGGGGACAAATAGTCATAGATTTCACGACGGTGCAAACCAGAGAAGAGATAGGACTGTAGAAGAAGTAGTCAAACTCATGAATGGTGATAGCACGATGGAGTTGCGGATAGTGGAGATGTGAAGAAATACAAAGCAGAAGGCAACATAGGTAAAATTTAAAAAGACAATGGCGCAAATCAGAGAGGTAGCAGACGCAGGCGAACAATGGCAGCTCCACGGGAACGACAACTGCGGGAGAACATGGAGAAAGTGAGACTTGAGAGAAACGACGCAAATGAGTGAGTTGTGAGTGAGTTTTCTTTCATTCTTTGGGAATGTTATCGTAATTCTAATAAAAAAAGTATTTTTTTTTAAAATGACATTTTTTTGAGCAAAAATGAAGAAAAACACAAACTCGCTAACTCGGTTCTAGACTCACGAGTTTGTCCGAATTTGACCGAGTCTAACCGAGTTTACTCAAAATAGAGTTTATACCCGAATCAAATCGATTCCATATCTAAACTCGTAAGCTCGTAAACTACGAGTTTACGAGTTAACTCGAGAGTTTGACAACAATATTAATATACATAAAATATATAGACACAGTAAAATATAAAATAGCTACTTGCATTGAGAAAAAAACAGAGATATATAATGAGAGTAAATTACATTGTCTTATTATATATAAAGGAATGACACTAATGTCTCTGTTTTCAGTGCTAAGAAATTCACAATGATGTTAACTTTTATCTATGTAATATCCTATCAAAAAGTTTCTTTTTTCTACGTGGACTTTTTTTGGTATATCTCTAGAAAACTTAATGATATCAATACCTTTTAAATACTTTTGATTAAAAATCTATCATATGTATATCCTATTCGGAAAATTAGTATTTAATTATATTTACTTTATATCAAATTTATTATTCAGTCACACGTGCACCTATAAACACACAAGGTATCTATGATATATAACATGTTTCTAACATCTTTTGATACAATAATATACTAGAATTGGTTAAAAAAAATCAAATCAATGAATTCTTGATACATATTGATTTTGATCATTATTTCAGGTTTTGTCATAATCAAATAACATTATCTATATTGACATATGAGGACCTAAGATGATCCTGCGGGGCAAAAAGTAATGGTGTAATTTGCACCTGAGCATGTAAAAGTGCTTGAAGCATCATCATAAGCGTAACTATAAGCTCTTGGACATGCATTCTTAAACATCTTTGAGTAATTCGTAGGTGAGCACGTTTGTGGCGTTGAGTGCTCCTCGGTGCAACAATACTCCGGAGTGTTAAACGCCACACACGCTCTTACATGCTACTACCGAACCGGTATCATCTTTTACTTGCAACTCCTTTGGGCAGTAACCATTCAGGTCATTTGCGCAACCTGCGTATTGACAATTACCGGTTCCTCCGGTTGCCTGTACTCCAATGGCCACATTGTAACCATCCACCAAGCTTACGTCATAAAAATCTTTGTTGCCATTGGTCGCACTTCCGGTGGTAAATTCCACTAATGTCACTAGTGGAACGCCTCCACCAGTGCACTTGAGGCCACCGGAACAATCTCCGGTGGCACATTTGCCATTACCAGCAATATCGAAATTACATCCGGTTCTACCCCAGAATCGTCCTGACCAGCCAGCTGGGGCGGTGACCAAAGACCGGTGTCAAGAATTGTGGGGTTATTGCCGGAAAGAGTTCCAGGCCAAACAGTGTATTTGCAATTGTTATGTAGGGTAAACAATGTAGCTGATGCTACATTACCTGCAAAATATATTCATCCATAAAAATAATTACAATCAAGTCCTTTGCAACCATAAGTTTTACTTATTCACCCATGTAATTACCATTCAAAGATAATATGGCATAGGTAAGAAACTGAAAACACTTTAGGCTTAAATAGTTTATTTATATATACAATATGTCATGATTACAATATACATGACATAGAGATTAATTTATTAATCATGATCTGTATTGTTTACTTAGCTTAATTAAAGAAAATGTTTACATATGTAAAGGAAATAAAAGAAGAGGGAATTGTTGTTTACCTAAGAGGAGGAAAAGCCAGAAGGTTGCACAAGACTTTGAGCTTAATGAGGTTAGGGCCATGGCTTTGACAGAAAAGTAGTACAGAGAAATAGGAAGGGGAAGGAAAGTGAAGCAAAGAAGAGTGTTGAAGTGATAATAATGAGAATGAAAAATTGAGGGCCAAAGGGACTTCAATTTATAATTGTACATTATATTGGTGGACCGTAACACTTGAAATTTGAAGTAATTATGATATAACAATTTGTCCCTATCTTTTTGTGAACGAGGATGTAAGCTAAGATTGTGGGACATTATTATATCTCTATATTATATAGTATTTTATGCGTATGAGTATATTATATCTCTGTGGATATGTAGATAATAGATTAGCTCAATGGTCGCACATGTTGGTATGTTACTTTAATTTCATTGGTATTTAGGGTGTTATTAGTTTTCAGTTTCCAAACTATGATGAAAACAGCAAGTATATCCAAATGTCTTTCTATTTCTACACTTTTTACTCACGAACTTGTGGTTTGAATAATAACACTTGTGAGTTGTGACTCCCCTTTTTGTGACTTGGCAAGGACAAACAACATAAGACACAAAAAGGAATTGATGGGTCACGTATGTTGAAACTATCTTTAATAAGTTTGGAAGAAAGAAAGAAACAAGAAACAAATCATGACCATGGAAAGAAGATATAATCATTGCTCTAACTTCTCAACTAAACATTTTCCATTTATAGCTAATCACCTAATTGATCTTGAAAGAAAGGCCGAACACGGAATGGGTCACAACAAAGTACTAAAGTACCATTGTGATCATCGAGAGATTAGTTTGTTGACAAAAGATTAGTCATTCAAATATTGATAATTATTTTATAGTACTTAAATGATTAATTTTGTTCCATTTGACAACTGACATGTTCATAGTACAACTCATATCTTGAGGGCAAAATTATACTTTTAAAATTAACATCGACATTCTCACTATTTTTAATATTGAATTCAATAAGGATAAAGTAATATGTAATGAATGAAAAGCACATCAAAACTTCAGTTTTCTAAGTTCCTTCATAGATCTATCAATCTGCTCTCTAAATATGATTTAGAAAATGCTAGTAGAATGTATTGTTGACATTATAAAATTATGTAATTAAATTCATTTGGATGATTGTTTAAGCAATTAGTGTAGAATATTACTTTTTTTGGTTGCCTATAATATCCTCGACAATATCCTCAACCCGATAGACTAAGGACTAATTCGTTGCAGATCTGAACTCTGTTTAAGGATCTGTCATTGGCCAATGGTTTGCTACATGCACAAGACGGGATTGAAATTCCTGACACTTGCTTAAGCGGACAATGGAGCTGACTACTCGACCAACCAAGTTAATTTGTAAAATAATTACTTTGTTGATCCATCAATATATAATTGAATGGTTGACGTTATGTAGAGTTTCCAAATTAAAGTTGAAACAGATGTTATGCCACTAGGTTTAAATAAAATATGATTTTGAATAAAGATGCTCTACCAGATACCTGAATTGCAACAATTGTACAACTGTGACCCTAATTTCCTGAATTTCCAACAAACAGCAACAAACGATTTACAATTCAAATATCAATTCCAAAATTGTACATTGGCCACTTACAATTAACATTATCCACTCTTTTGCTTCTTGCTGTTAAAGAGTGCATTAACATAGAATGTAAAAGGCATCAATTGAAAATCATAGCGCGTTGAAATAGCCAGATATGCACATGATAGACCTACGTATAACTTGAACAAAATGTGAGAGAAAAAGGTGAAATATGTGAACAGGGCAGTGAAAGCAACCACCAAAGTATAAGTAACGATGCACTTGGATGTTGAAAGTTGCTTTTCATTTATTTGGTTAGGGAAGTGACCCTGAACCTTGAAATCAGAGAGCAATTGATCCTTCTTCTGGAATGCGTTCATTAGCCATGAAGCAGCTTCAGTTTCACAAGCTGGAATCCCATCCACTGGAATCCGCAAAACATGTAGGTGGACTTCAGACGGATCCACACCGAAGACATTGTCCAGAAAAGTTGGACATTGATTTTTATACGCAATGGTCACATCATACACTGCAGGCAATACGGCCTTGAAGTTCAGCATATGAACATACTTAAAAGATTAATAGGTTTTGAAAAGAAAAGAACAACATCAAGAGTCAGTTGAAATATTGTGCAACTGCAATGTGAAAATATAATCAAGCACGAACTAAAAGTGAAATTAGGTCTATGAACTGGAATATATTTCTAATGGAGAACTATGGAACATAAACACCATTAACACATATACATAATACTAGAACTACTAAAACTTTCAAAAGGTTTGTCAGATATAAATTGGTAGCACTGCGTAAAATAGGCACCAGTGAGACATTATCAAGGAGTGATTGAATGAATATCATAGGAAAATTGGAGCAAGGAATTATAATACAAACCTGCGTCCAATGAGCCTCGTAGAGCTTCCAAGCAAGCATGAAACCCTTTTGTTTTTGGCAGCAACACATTTTTCAGCACAGGTAGCCCAACTTCAGAAGCATATTTTTGACTATTTTGACTCTTCTGTTCACTGCATAAAAAACATATTAATGGTGCTCCTTAATTATATATTGCTTAGTTGTATGGTTAACATGAAGCCCAAATTTTAGCATGATAGTGGTTATACAAACTTAAATGCATGCATTCAAAATTAAATACTTTTTGGAACTGATATGAGTTCAGTTCATTATCAAATGATGATGCAAGACTTGGTAAGTCAAAAAGATGACATCTAAGGTGAGAGGGATGGGTGGTAATACGTATAATCGGTTCCTTCTGGAAAAAGAGCTAGCCATAAAGGATCTTGACGATCCTTTAGTGTCGAAAGCTTGTGGTGCAGTATTTTCTCATCTATCTCCCACTTCCTCTCCACTGCAATGAACTCCAGAATGTGAAATCCCCAACCAAAGATAGGCAATTTCATCAAGCTGCTTTTAAGGATGTATTTTATGCATCCGAGTCTTCCCTTACGAAGTGCAAGATTCCACAAGTACATCCAATCAACCTCAGTTCTGTGATTAGCAATCAGTAAAACACGTTCCTTTGACGGAACACTATCACCGGAAAAGACGACTTTAGTTTTGTTATCTTTTCAAATAGGAAGGGCCACAGAGCTAACCAAAGCGAAAAGATGAATGACACTGTTTTCCTACTAAAATGTGTGCTGAAAGGCCTCAACGCTACAACTGCCACTGGTGCAAAATAGACTAAGAACATAAAAGCTGTGGAAAGAAACACCACTAAACATAACAGACCCCTTAACAACCTAAGAGGGGTCAGAGGTTGGTGCTTTAGTTTAGTGTCGGATTTAAGAGGGCTGCAAACATCCATCTTCTTCAAGGAACTGTTGATAACCTCCCTCTGCAATAATTGTGGTTTAATATTATTGCACGATTCCCAAAATTCTGGACAAAAATAGTAGCAGGTACAACAACAATAGCATAAATTTTCACATTATTTACAACGAGCAAAATAGGGTAGCATAATGAAATGGTCCAAAGTTCTGCCCGGATTAAAATGCTCTGTTATGTAAATTGGGCAATCAAATAATGAAATGGTCCAAAGTTAAAAGAAAACTTAATCAGCAATATCAATGATCTTAATTTGAAGGCTCTCAATGTCTTAAGATTAAGTGGCAAGGTTCTGAATTGCTTCTTCCGCTTTTACAGTGATGTTTCAGCTAAATTTGTAGCAGAATTACTTACAACGGATATAGATTAGTTGAGGTACAAACATATGTAATCCTCGGTTACCAGAGGAACAACAAAGTATGTACTGAAACTTGTTTTGGTCTCCATTTCCACTTTCTAACATTTTCTACTTTTAGAATTTGCGAGAAAATCCCAAGAAAAAAGAGAGGGAAAACAGTAAAATGAAAATGGACACCAAACAGGCCTCAGATTCCCCAATTTACTCTCATTCAATCATTTGATTCAATAAAATTTACAAGCAAAGACAACGTGTAATTCAATTATTGGCAAGCACACTTACAAAGAAGTAAAACCATGGAATTTCGTGTGTGTTACGGACCCGGCCCATGGACCCCGGGTCCACGACCGACCCCGAATCCGGGTAAAACGGGCCAACCCGTCTCACCCTGCTGAAGGCCCGGGAACCGACTCTCTAAGAGCTCCTAACCAACTTTTAAATTCAAACATCTCCCTTATCTTAGCCAGATAAGATAAGATAAGATAAACCACCAAACACCTATAAATAAAGGACCAAGTCCTTCCAGGTATTCATTCATACCTCATACCTCACACCTCTTAGATCTATTCTGACTTGGGCGTCGGAGTGTCTTTGCAGGTACCTCCCTTCCGCTCCATCTGGGCAATCCAACATCCGATCCAATCCGCAGGTTTCCGATCCTCCTCTTAGATCGTATCAGAAGCATTCTGTACATTGGCGCCGTCTGTGGGGACCTGCGACAGTCGGAATAGATGGAGGGTATCTTGGACGAAAATCCATCAAGCCAAGACGACTCCAGACCACGTCATCCGACCCCAGAACAACAGGAGGTCATGAACCAAGCCCGGATAACCAGCACTATCCACCGCACGAACGAGCACATGATCACAGATCCACAACACCCCGAAAAAACAAGGGACAAAGCAACACAGATCATTCAAGATCTCTGCCTCCGAGTCCAGGAACTTGAAGGTAAACTGACCGACAAAGGAAAACCGCCAACGAACTCGGAAGCCAAGCAACATCCCGGCCACGATCCTACCGCGGAAGGTCGCCAACCCGGCAACATGATAGGAGAAACGGTCGTAGCCACTCACGCGACCACCGACACGACAACTCGCCAGAACGGCGACACAGCAAAAAACACCACCGCAGCGCGTCCCACGATTTAAGCCGTCAGCACGACTCGGACGAAGACCCGAAACGACGACACACCAAGCGCACAAGAAACGACCACACCATAATGGGAGCCACGCCCTTCAAAGAAAGAATCTTAAGAGCAAAACTCCCTAGAGGCTTCGACAAACCGACCGACATGAAGTACGACGGCACTAAGGACCCTCAAGAACACCTAACGGCCTTCGAAGCCAGAATGAACTTGGAAGGAGCATCCGACGCGGTCCGATGCAGAGCCTTCCCAGTAACCCTTGCCGGACCAGCGATCAAATGGTTCAACGCCCTCCCAAACGGATCCATAACCAGCTTCCACGACATCATAAGAAAATTCATGGCCCAATTCACAACCCGAATCACCAAAGCCAAACACCCCATCAGCTTGCTAGGGGTCACGCAGAAGCAAGAAGAATCTACAAGAAAATACCTCGACCGCTTCAATGATGAATGCTTGACGGTCGACGGACTCACGGACTCCGTCGCCAGCCTCTGCCTAACTAACGGACTCATGAATGAAGACTTTCGCAAACACCTCACCACTAAACCAGTATGGACCATGCACGAAATCCAGAACGTCGCCAAAGACTACATCAACGACGAGGAAGTCAGCCAGGTCGTCGCTGCCAACAAACGGCAACACGTCGCCACCCAACACGGCAATCCGACCCCCCGTCATAACCCACCACCCAAAGAGAACTCACGAGACAGCCTTAGACCAACCCACCGACCACCAAGAATAGGAAAATTTTCCAACTACACCCTCCTAACAGCACCAATAACTAAGGTATACCACCAAATAGCAGATCGAGGCGTCATTCCCAAGGCCCGACCACTCAAGGAAAGGACAGGAGGAAACAAAGCTCTCTACTGCGACTACCACCGCGGATACGGCCACAAAACACAAGATTGTTTCGATCTTAAAGACGCTCTTGAGCAGGCCATACGAGACGGAAAACTCCCAGAGTTCGTCAAATTCATCAGAGAACCAAGGCGCACCGACAGAGACAAATCACCAGAAAGAGAAGGACGCAACCCGAGAACTCAAAAACCACCCCCCAGGGAAAACCCCGAAGAAGATCCGACCATCATAGTAAACGTCATCACGGGCAAGGACGTGTCAAATAAGTCAAAACTAACAATGAAAAAAGACCTCAAGATAATGGCCGTCAGGCACCACGACCTAGTCACCATAGCCGACAGCACGATAACTTTCTTGCCGGAGGACTGCCAACACGGCACCTCGGCCGAAGACGCCCCCTTCGTCATATCAGCCCGAATCGGAACAGGGCTAGTAAGAAGAATACTGGTGGACACCGACGCCGACTCCAACATCCTCTTCCGAGGAGCCTTCGACAAACTCGGGCTCCGCAACGACAACCTCCAAACGCACCGCCACGGCGTCACGGGCCTCGGAGATAACTTCCTCAAACCAGACGGCTCGGTTACTCTTCCCATCACCATAGGAACAAGCAATCAGAGAAAGACGATCTTATCCGAATTCGTCGTCCTAAAAGACTCCACAGCCTATAACGTCATTCTCGGGAGAAAAACAATCAACGACTTCTCGGCAGTCATCTTCACCAAATACCTTCTCATGAAATTCAGGGCCGACGACGGCACCATCGGAACCATTCACGGAGACCGAGAAGTTGCAGCCGAATGCGACAACAATAGCTTAGCCCTAAGGAAAAAATCCCGGGACGCAGCCGGAATATTCCTTGCCGACCTAGACGCGCGGCTAGACGGCCAACCTAGACCGGAACCAGAAGGGGACATGGAAAAGCTACAAATAGGGCCAACCAAAGAAGAATACACGTTCATCAACAGAAACCTCCCACACGACCTCAAAGAAGAACTCTCGCAACTTTTGAAACAAAACAGAGACCTATTCGCATTCACACCAGCCGATATGCCGGGAATAAGTCCCGACCTGATGTCTCACCATCTGGCAGTAGACCCCCTAGCCAAACCAGTGGCGCAAAGAAGACGGAAAATGTCACCAGACCGAGCCGCCGAGGTCCGAAAACAAGTGAAAGCCCTACTCGAAGCCAACTTCATCCGAGAACTCCCTTATACGACCTGGCTAGCCAACGTCGTACTGGTAAAAAAGTCTAACGGGAAGTGGCGAATGTGCGTTGATTACACGGACCTCAACAAAGCATGCCCGAAGGACGCCTTCCCCTTACCAAACATCGACGGACTAGTGGATGCAGCATCCGGCCATCGGTACCTCAGCTTCATGGACGCATATTCCGGCTACAACCAGATCCCAATGCACCGACCAGACGAAGAAAAAACAGCATTCATCACCCCAGACGGAACCTACTGCTATAAAGTAATGCCCTTCGGCTTGAAAAACGCCGGAGCCACCTACCAGCGACTTGTTAACAAAATATTTCGCAACTTAACCGGAAACAAAATAGAAGTCTACATAGACGATATGCTCGCCAAGACGGAATCCGGTGAGCAACTAACCGACGACCTCAAAGTAATAATGAACACCCTGCGAAAACACCAAATGCGACTCAACCCAACAAAGTGTGCCTTCAGAATGGAAGCAGGAAAATTCCTCGGCTTCATGATCACACAACGCGGAGTTGAGGCAAACCCAGAAAAATGCCGTGCCGTCCTTGAGATGACAAGTCCCAAAAACCTCAAAGAAATCCAAAAACTCACCGGCCGACTAACCGCACTATCCCGGTTCCTCGAGGCATCGGCCCAAAAGGCAATCCCTTTTTTCAAACTTATGAAAAAAGGAACCCCCTTCAAATGGGAGATAGAATGCGAAGAAGCCTTCCAACACTTCAAGAAGGTCCTAACGGAGCCTCCAATCCTCGCAAAACCTCAAACAGGGGAAACACTATACCTGTACCTCTCCATAACGGAAGAAACGATCGCAGCAGCACTCGTCCGGGAAAACGAGAAAAAGGAACAAAAACCCATATACTTCATAAGCAAGGTCCTACAAGACACAGAAGCCCGCTACTCACGCTTAGAAAAACTGGCTTTCGCACTCCTCTCGGCATCCCGACGACTACGACAATACTTCCAGGCCCACCCCATAACGGTCCGAACCGACCAAGCGGTCAAACAGGTATTACAGAAACCCGACCTAGCAGGAAGAATGCTAGCATGGTCCATCGAATTATCCCAATTCCAGATCAGGTTCGAACCCCGAAACGCCATCAAAGCACAGGCCTTGACCGACTTCATCGCTGAAATGACCCCGACCAAACTGACACCCGAACCATGGAAACTGCACGTCGATGGCTCATCAAACTCCACTCACGGAGGCGCAGGAATTATACTCGAAAACCAAAACGGGATCACAATTGAACAATCAATAAGATACGACTTTCCAGTATCAAATAACCAAGCAGAATATGAGGCCCTCTTAGCAGGCCTAAACCTAGCCCGGGAAGTCGGCGCCAAGGTACTCGAAGTTAACACCGATTCCCAGGTGGTGTGCTCCCAAATCAACGGGAGCTACCAAACCCGAGACCCCCTGCTCCAACAATACCTCAATAAAGTAAGTGAATTAAAAGAAGGATTCGAAAATGTCTCCATACAGCACGTCCCCAGGGAGCGAAACGCCAGGGCGGACCTACTTTCCAAGCTAGCCAGCACGAAGTCAGGACACGGCAACAGATCGCTAATCCAGGAGGTCGTTAAGTCGCCTTCCGTATCAACAGAAATCAACGCACACCTAACATCCTCAAACCGGGAGTCTTGGACATACCCTATCTTACAATATCTCCGTGACGGAGTCCTACCACAAGATCCGAAAGAGGAAAGGCGAATAAAGAGAGAAGCCGCCAACTATACCATCATAGCGGGACAACTATACAAACGCGGATTCTCTCAACCCCTACTCAAATGTGTCGAACCCGGGGACACGGAATACATACTCCGCGAGATCCACGAAGGCTGCTGCGGCCACCACATCGGAGGAAAAACGCTAGCCCAAAAAATCGTCAGGGCCGGCTATTTCTGGCCCACGATCATTCGAGATTCCATACAACTAACAAAAAGCTGCGACAAATGCCAAAGGCATGCCAATATCCACCAAGCCGCCCCACACCAACTCAGTATCATATCGGCTGAACGGCCATTCGGCAGTTGGGGAATCAACCTCGTCGGGCCCTTCCCCACGGCACCCGGCCAACTCAGATACCTTATCGTCGCCATAGACTACTACACCAAATGGATTGAAGCCGAGCCCCTGGCCTCCATCACGGCAACTCAATGCCGGAAATTCGTCTGGCGACAGATCATTACCCGGTTCGGAATCCCCGAAGTCATCATCTCCGACAACGGAACCCAGTTCACAGATAAAAAATTCAGAGAACTCCTAGAAGGATTGCATATATCCCATCGCTTCAGCTCGGTAGAACATCCCCAAACGAACGGACAGGTGGAATCCGCCAACAAAATTATCGTCAAAGGACTTAAGAAACGACTTGACGAAGCCAAGGGACTATGGGCTGATGAGTTGGGATCAGTCCTATGGTCGTACCGAACAACACCCCAAACGAGCACGGGAGAAACGCCCTTCCGATTAACATACGGCGTAGAAGCAGTCATCCCAGTGGAAATCGGGGACCCCAGCCCCAGAAAAACGGTTGGAGGTAACGACGAAGAAGCGGAACGAGACCTCGTGGACGAAGAAAGAAGCATAGCCCACGTCAAAGAATTAGCACTCAAACAAAGGATCAGCCTAAGGTACAACCACGGCGTTATCCGACGAGAATTCGCGGACAACGACCTCGTCCTACGACGAAACGATATCGGCCTTCCGACCCCAGGAGAAGGAAAACTCGCCCCCAACTGGGAAGGACCATACAGAATCAAGGCCGTAATTGGAAAAGGAGCGTATAAACTCGAACGACTAGACGGCAGCGAAATACCAAGAACTTGGAACGCAGCCAACCTACGAAGATACTACACTTAAATAAGTCACCTTCTGTTTTTTAAGTCACCATTTTGTTTTTTCTTCTATTTCTTTTTTATTATTATTTTCGTCTTTTAGAACCTCGGGTACTCTTTCCCTCACGAAATGTTTTAACGAGGCCCAAACCATTCAAATAAACCTTTTTACAAGTTATTCATCTCCATTACGAGTCACTACCGTTTCTCGAAAAACAAAGACGCGGCCACCACTGGAGGACTGATCACCCCCCAGGCCGAACACACGGATATCCAGAAAACCGACCAAACGAACGGTTATAATAAACAAATGCCTAAAGCCCGAACGGCCAAATAAAACGCTCCAAAACGGATCATTCAAAGACCCAAAAACGGTCGAAAATATCATACAAAACAAAGTTACGGCCCTCGAGCCACTAGGAAAAATTTAAACAAGTTCAGAACTAAAATACAAAGAAACTACTCGATATCAACAACCCGACCATCACAGACGGTCTTGAAAGCTCCCGTCACAGACACATCCACGCCAGGGGCCAACACCAGAAACTGCGCCTTCATCGTCTCCTCGGTAGCAGCAACAGCATCCCTAGCATCAGCCAACAAAGCCGTCTTCTCCTTCTTCAGAACTTCGACCTCAGCCTTCAGAGTTTCCGACTCGGCGAGAAGCAGGGCAGCTTGAGAACTCGCATCTGAAGAACGCTTCCGCTCCTCAGCCAATTGAGAAAGAAGCGAAGTCTCAACGCCGGCAAGTCGGAGAATCTCTGCCCCGGCATCCTCCGACGACTTTTCCGCCTTCTCCTTTGCAGTTTTGGCTGTCTCAAGCTCCTCTTTTAACTTGGTCGCATCAGCCTGGGCCTGTCGAAGCTTCTTCTCCAACAAACCCACTTGGGCCATCACAGGCTCAGCCTTCCGAACAACCACAGCAGAGCGAAGGCGGGCACGGTAAACCGACTTAGCCTGGAAAGAGACGTCACAACCATCAAAAAACGACTCTGTTCCAGGCATTAAGTGCTGATCAATAAAGCCCGTAGCGTCGAAACGACGGTCCATCACACTAGGAACCAAGCCCTCCTCCTCAAAGGTCTCACTACCCGGCTCCTCAGTCCTACTCCTCTTCCGAGAAGCCTCGGCAGCCGTCATCATGACAACCTCGGGCGAGCCAGGAGGAACTTCAACGCCAGTAGGCGCCCCCGAAGGAACTACCTCCTGAGGAATAGCCTGAGAATCCACGGCCGGGCCCGAAACAGGAGTCGAAGGAGACGACGACCCTTCCTCCCGAACCAACGCGGCCTTCAACCTCGCCAAAGTAGTCAGCCCGCCCGCCATCTCAACTAAAAGAAAAAACAAAGAGGAGTTAAAAAAAAAAAAGAGAAAAAGGGAAAACACACCAATATATGTCCGACAAGCCTCGGGATCCCCCATAACGTCTCGAGGATTCAACGGACGTTCGCCAAACAAATGCCACAAAACGCTGGCGATATCCTTATCCTCCCGAGACAAATCATCATAAGAGACCTTAGTCAGACCCGACGGCCCGGCGCCAAAATTCCAATACGTCGGAAACCGGCGCTCACCCTCCAGGGTAAGCCAAAACGGGTGATGCCCCCGAACGGGACGCACCTTGAAATACTCCCACTTAAACCCGTGAAAGGAATCCTCGAATAAACCAAAAATTCGGCGATGAGGCTGAGCACGGAAAGACATATATCCTTTCTTGTGCTTCCCCTCCTTAGTCGGAAGAGTGCACAAGAAAAGGAATAGAAAAACAGGAACCGAAGCCGGAAGGTCGAGATACTGGCACACCAACTCAAAACACCGAACGGCTGCCCAGCTGTTCGGGTGAAGCTGAGACGGTGCCACGGAACACCGACTAAGTAAGCCCTGAACAAACGGGGAGAAGGGGAACCGCACTCCAAGCCGAGTAAACATGGATTCGTAGACCCACATCCAGTCCGGCACGGTGGGTGAACGGAGGTTCAGATAACAAACACGCTCATCAGCATCAGGAAGCACGAGCTCGTATCGCCCCTCCTCCTCACCACCACCACAAATAGCCCCCTGGTCGCGGAGCCGTTGGAGATCACCCTCCGTCATCCGCGACGGGACACCCCACACATCGCTGGTCACCCAACCATAGCGATTGGGAACGCCCCTAGAAGGGGCTATGGGGGCACCCACACTCTCATTCCTCCGACGCTGCATACCTAAAACAGGGAGGAGCACCACCATCAGCCTACCAACTCAACACAATAACAAAGATAAAAACCTAAACACCACTACAGTCAAAGTAGAAAACGGCGGTGCTCAGCCCCTTCCCCAAACTCCACAAAAACACCAAACACAGCAAAACAAAAAGGGAAGCAGGCAGAACAAAGCATGGCAAAAACAGAAAACAGGCACACACAAACAAACGTACGAAAGAAAAAGCAAAAAAGGAAAATACCAACCTGGTAAAGTTAGAAGAAAACTTGAAGGAAAACAGGGAAATGAGGAGAAGCAGAGCAGCACCAGGAAGCAAAAAACCACTAAGTAGTTTTTTCTCAGAAAATGAAGAGTTCTCTTTGAAAAGAAAAACGGACGAGGGAAATAAAAGCCAAAACGAAACGGTTTCAAAAAGAAAGACAAAAAGATGCAACTGACCCTGGGCATAACAAAAACTCGCGGGGGCAAAAAAGAGAAAACCCCTCCTCAATAAATGCCCCCCTCGGAAAAGCAAACTAATCAATTACGCCTCAAAAGACGCGACGGGTGCAGCAGGCACGGAAGGGTCATGTCAAAGACCAAAATACGGTCAAGGCGAGTCCTTTACCAAAAGAAATCGAGAAACCGACTTCCCCATCAAAACAAACGCTCGACCGGCACCGGATGCGCGACGGGAAACACTTTAAAACTTCTAGCGACAAACCGACCATAGTCGCTCTCCCGCTACGGGGGCAACTGTTACGGACCCGGCCCATGGACCCCGGGTCCACGACCGACCCCGAATCCGGGTAAAACGGGCCAACCCGTCTCACCCTGCTGAAGGCCCGGGAACCGACTCTCTAAGAGCTCCTAACCAACTTTTAAATTCAAACATCTCCCTTATCTTAGCCAGATAAGATAAGATAAGATAAACCACCAAACACCTATAAATAAAGGACCAAGTCCTTCCAGGTATTCATTCATACCTCATACCTCACACCTCTTAGATCTATTCTGACTTGGGCGTCGGAGTGTCTTTGCAGGTACCTCCCTTCCGCTCCATCTGGGCAATCCAACATCCGATCCAATCCGCAGGTTTCCGATCCTCCTCTTAGATCGTATCAGAAGCATTCTGTACAGTGTGTTATAGGAATCAGAGTGATTACACAGTTGGCGTCAAATAAACGCTCCAAATCCAAAATCACTGTTTCTATTAGTATTTGATACGTACGTAAGTCCTTGATTCCAATCCAGTATGCCAAGTACACGTACGAGTTTAGAATCTCAAAATCTTTGTTTTTACGATAACAAGCATCCTAATCCTAATCCTAATCCTAATCATAATCATAATCATAATCGTAATCATAAAACTCGCGCGCGCACAGTAATCAGGAATTAAAAATCCTAATCCTGAATTAATTAAAAAAAAAAAACCTAAAAAGGCAGAGACACATAAGTGATAAATCAGAGAATAGCGCATGTTGAATTGAAATATTAAAATCGAAGGAGTTAAAAGCTGAGTGAGAAGAAAGAAAAAGTAACTGACCTGGCGAGGGAACTGGCTTTTGTGAAGCTTGTGTGTGAGAGAGAGTGTGCAGTTATATAGTGTTAGTGTGTTGCAATGTTATTGTTTAAAAGAAGAAGAAGCAATGAAACAGGGAAGGGAAGGGAATAAGGATTAAGGAATGAAGGACGAGCAAATGACTCTTCCTCGATCTCCATTTCATCATGTATTAATGAAGACATAAATCAGATTTTATTTGCTTGTGTGATGACAATAAGAAAACGTTAGACACTTTTTTTTTTTTTTCACCAGGGTATCCATCATGCCGGAAGTCCAAATGACTAATTCCTCGGGTACTGTAGAGGCACATAAAGTGGGCGACCCTCCCAAGCAAGCAAGCTCCATTCCCATCTTCCAGTGAGTATCGAACTCGGGAGAGATGGTTAAGGGACACAAACCCTCATCCATTTGTGCCAACTTGCGTTGGTAAAAAACATTAGACACTATCTCCAAATAGAACAATCATATTTGAGGCACTACATATTTAATTTAATATGTTAAATTAATTATAATGAAAATATATAAAGAATATATAAGGTGTAATTATCTACCAACTAAAAATGTTTTTTAAGTGGTTAATTATGTACTTTTTATGTATTTATTATGTATTTTTATTCTAATTGAAATATACTAAAATATTAAAGTGTCTAACTAATTACAGTTTAACTCGCATCTATTATTAATAGAAAATAATCATTATGTTTCCTATATCGAAATACTAAGTGTTATAATATACAATTAAACATAGCTTCTCTTTCTCATATTATATTGAATAATACATACCCTAACAATATTGAACACAAACAATTTTATACTTAGTACCAATTATTTTCTATCATTTGAATTTAATATATAACAATTGCTTTTATTTTATAACATTGTATCATATGATTTTTTATTCAAATAAATAAATATAGTAATTATAAAAAATAAATATAGTAACTACATCTCAGATGCTGTGATAGAGTGACGCTGAGTTACATCATGAATACTGAACATTCGAGATAAGCACGTTTTGTGAATGGAGTCTCTGTACTTGAGATAAGAACAACTCGGTAATTAACTCCTCAGCATTCGAGATATAGTCAAGGATTTAATTAGGGTATCAGCACTCGAAATATGTATATTATGGTTTAGATGTCTTTGCATCCAAGATATGTTGGAGAATAAATTTATTTATAGAGGTCATCCCAATACTTCCTCTCACACAATTGACAAACCAATTTTTTCTTTCTCTTTTTTCTGTTTTGTTCTTATGGAGAATAATCACTTCTTCTTTATTGTGGTGTATCCTAATGGGATAGTCAGACACGGTGATAAAGAAGTGATTTTCAAGTCTAATAAGACTATCATGTTGCGCACTAACTGGGTTGATAATCTGGATGTGCTAAAGATAGTGATGCTAAGCAATATGGGGGGAGTAGGTACGAAGGAAGTTGAGCGGGTTACATATAGATTTTTGCACGCGCTTCTGAACGGTGAATTTACCAACCGGTTATTTTGGATTGATGGAGATCAGCAAGCGAGAGTAATGTTTGACGTACATGCACAACTAATACCGCAACATGTGATGGAGTTGTATGCTGCGGTCCATGACGTGGTTGTTAGTGGTGGGCCGTCTTCTTCGACTCCTGAAGTTTTCCCGCTCGAGGCCACACCGATCCACTACGCCCAACCTCATGATAGTGCTGACGAGGACGACAGCAAGGGTGATTTAACTTATGTTGCTGGGTCTGGGTCGTCAAGTGATACAGTGGATGAAGATGAGTATGTGCCAGAGACTCTGGTCGGCGGTGTTGGTATGTTTTTCTTGCCTCCCCCTTTGGTCATTCCTCGACTGTTCGATGTTTCGAGTCATTATCACACGTTACACTTGGACACAATGCAGCCGGATGATCTTCTGAATTCTGGTGACGGAAAGGATTACAACATGGATGGTGAGGTAGAATTCTGAATTGGGCATAGGTTCAAGAACTGTGAAGTAGGGGTGTAATCGGTTCGGTTTGGTTTGGTTTTGGACCGAAAATCAACAGAACCGACCTGGTCGGTTCTACAATGATACCAACTGTTCGGTTTGTTGCTTTCTGGACAACTGAACCGAACCGAAATAACAGCGATTTGATTCGGTCAATTTTTTTGTTTTTTTAAACCTAATAATCAGAATTTAAATTACCATAAAATGAAGTTTAAAACCGTCAATAAACTAGAATAACAAGAGTATATCACATCCAAATTCAATACAAATTCAACTTAATTAAACATGAAACAAAGACAATTAAAAATGTCTAGCAAACAACAAAAACAAACACACTTTAAAACATACTAAAAACCAAAACAGCCACTTTAAACCAAATAAAAACCAAACAGCCACCATGCTTAATCTAAATCCACACCAGACTCATCATCATCTTTTTCGGTTGGTGCAATTTCTACAAAAACAAAACAAAAAAATCAATATAGATTATAAACATAAACATAATATAGATTATAAATTATAAACATAAACTATGAAAGGAACTTCAAATTTATTTTTTGCATATCTAATTCAAGTTTCTCGAACTCCTCAATAAGCTCCTCAAAATCAATTGTTATTGGAGAAGCATGAAGCCAATTTATGTGCAAATCAATGCCTCAATTGTCTTTAGAGTTAAAGAACTCCTATAGTTGTTAAGCACTCTTCCACTAGTGGTAAAAGCCGATTCTGAAGCAACAATCGAGACCAACATTGTTAAGACATCTCTAGCTATTTGGGATAAGATAGAATACTTGCTAGAATTTACCTTCCACCAATTCAATATGTCAAAAGTATTTTGATCACGAGGCTTCTCTAAACCATCCATCAAATACAAATCCACCTCGTTCTTGTTGATGATCTCATGAAAATGCACCTCCTTGAAAAAATCACTAGCCATGTCGCCATCAGGTACTCCCACATCTGATACATCATCCATTGTTGCTGAAGTAAAAGATCTACCCCCATTATTTGCATTTACATAGCATTCAAACATCTTGGAGAAGGTCTCTTTCACTTTGCACCCAAAAAATCAGCATCATCCTTATCATATAGCTTTTCAAAGCTAAAGTTCACAAACTTCAACTTGTATCTAGGATCAAGAACCACAACAACAAAAATCATCATATTGATATTTTTTATGTTACCCCAGTATTTGTCATACTTAAGCTTCATCCTCTCAGCCATACTCCCAAGTAATGGATCTCGACTACCGCAAGAAGCCTTGAACACTCGCAAGATCTTACAAAACTCATGAAAATATTGAGAAGAAGTCACAAGCAAACTACTAGACATGCTCTTTGTAACATCATGAAAAATTTTCAAGAACTCCCTAAAGTATTTTGCATTGTCCCAATCAAGATTTCTCATAATACCATCTTGCATTAGAGCATATTCTGTATCTCTCTCCCCTAACCTCTTGAACGCATTTTGAAACTTCAAACCAATTTCAATCATGGTTTGTTGCCACAACTTAGGGTTTGTTACGATGGTTTATGACTGGACAATGGCATGGACTCAGGACTGCACGAGGGTGCGAACCGGACGATGCTTCTGGCTACACGACAGTGCTGCTCTTTGCTACGCCTGCGAGTCTGCGATGGAGATGAATGGATGAATTGTGACGGCTTCGAGCGACGATGGAGGACTTTCTTGGTGGTGGATGATTCTCTCTGGCTCTCTCAGACTCTTATTCTCTCAAGCATGGCCGCATGGAGGAGGAAGAATGGAAGTGAGCTGTGGCCTGTGGGTGAGTGGGTGTCTGTGTGAGGAGTGGACTGAGGCTGCGCGAGTGCAAAAAGAGAGTGAGGGTATTCAGATTTAGGGTTTTATTCCTAGGTTAAACTAAGGGTAAACCAGTAAAAAGAACTACTATGGAACATCTTCTTTGGTTTGGTTTAGTTCGGTTCGATTTCTCCCAAGCCAACTGAAAACCAAACCGAACTTATCGGTTTAATTCAAAAAAAACCGATTTTTTGGTTTTTTCATTCGGTTGTTGTAATTTTTGGTTCAGTTTTACGATATTTTTCGGTCTAATTTGGTAACTTACACCCCTACCGTGAAGTAGTTCTAATGGAAGTGAAGAGCTACAGTATTCGGCGGAATGCGAAGTATAGAGTTCTCGAGTCAGATAGGCTTAAATACCATTGTCGTTGCAAGCAATTTACCAATGGTTGTCCATGGAGTCTTCGTGTGGTACTACGACAGAACTTGAATTACTAGTATGTGTTGAGATTTTTTTTGGATGCATTAGACCCTGTTACGTTAGTTTTGTGTTTTGCATAATGTTGACATCTGCGAAAAATTTGTAGGGAGATGTGTTGGTTCGGTGGATCACATACCTGTCTGGCACCTACAATGTCTCAGGACCATTCTCAGCTGGATAATGGTTTGATTTGCATGGTCGTGTTACCTATGATAAAGATTGACCCGTCGGTGTTTATCCCAGTGTTGCAAAGTGCTTTTCATCAAAGTTTTCATTTGAAGACCTCGTATCGAAAGGTGTGGATGGCAAAGCAGAAAGTGATTACAAAGATCTATGGCGACTGAAAAGAGTCATACAACAGGATACCTGTGCTCTTACAAGCTTTGCTGAAGTGCCTCCCAAGTACGATTCACGAATGCGTTGCTGCTCTTTATTACAACGGGGACATGGTTGACTGAGAGTAGAGTCAATTTGATAAGGTTTTTTAGGCATTTTCTCCATGTATTGAAGTGTTTAAGCATTGCAAGCCTTTTATATTTGTGGACGGGATGCAGTTATATGAAAAGTAGGAGGGCGTGCTGTTAATTGCTATGGCTCAAGATGGTTATAACAATATTCTTCCCATCGCTTTCTTATTAGTTGAGTCTGAGACGACGGAATAATAGTCATTTTTTCTCTTGAATTTGAGACAACATGTTATTCCATAACCAGGAATCCTTATCATATCAGATAGATCATAGGGACAAGTGTAGCGGACTTGTCCGTAATCAGAAATCCCCCAATAAGCATCATTAAGTAGCATCGGCATACTGACGAAGTGTATCCGGGAATGCCTCATCAGGAATGTGTGCACCCTGTCCCTGAGCCACGTCATCCTCACCCCGAAAACCTGCTTCCCTCCCTCCAACCGTGGTGGCGGCCTGGCGCCCATTAAATCCTCAACCCACTCCTAAGTGTGATATCCATGCCATCGCTGAAAGTCTCTGGTACAATCCCCAATGGGCTCTCTAGCAGTGCACAAATCAATGTGGTAGGCAACATCCTGAAGCCTAATGCTGGCCTCACTCCATGAAAGGTGGAACGTGTGGGTCTCGGACTTCCATCACTTGACAAATGCAGAGATCAAGAAATTGTCAAATTTAAAATTTCTCAACTTTACTGCATATCCAAATCCAGCCCCCCTCATATAGGGCAACAGGATGGCCGGCGGCGGGAGACCCAGGGTCACACGACGTGGCAACAGTAACTGTAGTCTCTGCAATTCCCAAAACATTTATTAGCGCATATTAATTACATCTAAACCATTAATTGTTGCTAAACATTACTAAAAATTATAATTCACCTAGATAAGCATTTATATTAAATGTAACAGATACCTATTTATTGGACTAATAAGTTAAATGAGAGTTACTTATTTTATTTATTTAACTTAACTCAAAATTAGGTGCCTATTTTATTTATTTAACTTAAGTAATTACAATCAATTATACAAAGTATACAATGATCCTAGGTATAGCAACGAAATTAATGTAGATCTTCTAACTTTGTCAACTGACTATACCAACTCCATTAGCTAAGTTACTAAAGACTAAACATCTAAATTTATTATTCACTAACAATAAAAAAAAATTAAACTACTAACCTCAAAGTCTAAGACTCCAGCTACGTGCCAAGTAGCATTCAGTTTGTTGATATCTCCTTCGCGGACATATTGTCGGGAGGCTATGTTTTTTGAAAGAACTCGAATTTACACGCTTAGAAGGTCACAAAAGTAAAAAAAAAATAAAAAAATTGTAATGCACGTAATTTTCGGATGCTGTGACCTATTGATGAGCGGATAATTTATACGCTTTTTGGCATTGCTTTTATATAGTTTTTAGTAAGTTTGAGCTACTTTTAGGGATGTTTTCATTAGTTTTTATGTTAAATTCACATTTCTGGACTTTACTATGAGTTTGTGTGTTTTTCTGTAATTTCAGGTAAATTCTGGCTGAAATTGAGGGACTTGAGCAAAACTCTGAAAAAGGCTGACAAAAGGACTGCTGATGCTGTTGGAATCTGACCTCCCTGCACTCGAAATGGATTTTCTGGAGCTACAAAACTCCAATTGGCGCGATCTCAACGGCGTTGGAAAGTAGACATCCAGGGCTTTCCAGCAATATATAATAGTCCATACTTTATTCGAAGAATGACGACGTAACTTGGTGTTGAACGCCAAGTACACGCTGCTGTCTGGAGTTAAACGCCAGAAAAACGTCATTATCCGGAGTTGAACGCCCAAAACACGTCATAACTCAGAGTTCAACTCCAAGAGAAGCCTCAGCTCGTGGATAGATCAAGCTCAGCCCAAGCATACACCAAGTGGGCCCCGGAAGTGAATTTATGCATCAATTACTTACTCATGTAAACCCTAGTAGCTAGTCTAGTATATATAGGACATTTATCTATTGTATTAGACATCTTTTGACCACTTTAAGTCTTTTTCATTCGGTCACTTGATCATGGAGAGGGCTGGCCATTCGGCCATGCCTGAACCTTTTGCTTATGTGTTTTCAACGGTGGAGTTTCTGCACACCATAGATTAAGGGTGTGGAGCTCTGCTGTACCTCAAGTATTAATGAAATTCTATTTTCTTTTATTCAAATCCTCTTTTATTCTTATTCCAAGATATTCATTCGTACCCAAGAACATGATGAATGTAATGAGTTAGATAACCCTCATTATCATTCTCACTTATGAACGCGCGTGATTGACAACCACTTCCGTTCTACATGCAACAGAGCTTGAATGTGTATCTTTTAGATTCCCCAACAGAATCTTCGTGGTATAAGCTAGATAGATGGCGGCATTTATGAGGATCCGGAAAGTCTCACCTTGTCTGTGGTATTCCGAGTAGGATTTCGGTAATGAATGATTGTGACGTGCTTCAAACTTGCAAGTGCTGGGCGTTAGTGACAGACGCAAAAGAATCAATGGATTCTATTCCAGTAGGAGCGGGAACCAACCGGTGATTAGCCGTACTGTGACAGAGTGCGTGAGCATTAGTTTTCACTGCGAGGATGGGATGTAGCCATCAGCCATGGGTGATGCCTCCAAACGATTAGCCGTGCGACTGACAACCGCATAGGATCATTTTCCCGAGAGGATTGAAAGTAGCCACAGTTGATGGTGAACCCCTATACAAAGCTTGCCATGGAAAGGAGTAAGAAAGATTGAGTAGAAGCAGTAGGAGATCAGGCGTCCTTGAGCCATACAGCATCTCCATTCGCTTATCTGAAATTCCTACCAATGAATCTGCATAAGTATTCTATCCCTTTTATTATTTCTTCTTTAAATTTCGAAAACCCATAAACCATTTTAATCTGCCTGACTGAGATTTACAAGGTGACCATAGCTTGCTTCATACCAACAATCTCTGTGGGATCGACCCTTACTCACGTAAGGTTTATTACTTGGACGACCCAGTACACTTGCTGGTTAGTTGAACGGAGTTGTGAATTCAACCAGTGCCATAATAATGATTTCATACAAAGACAAACAACTTGAAAGAATAGTGATCACAATTTCGTCCACCAAGTTTTTGGCGCCGTTGCCGGGGATTGTTCGAGTATGGACAACTGACGGTTCATCTTGTTGCTCAGATTAGGTAATTTTCTTTTCAAAAATCTTTTTCAAAAATTTTTCTTTTATTTTTCGTTTTTCCAAAATTATTTTCGAAAACAAAAATTAATAAAAATACAAAAAAAAAATTAGAAAATCATAAAAATCAAAAATATTTTGTGTTTCTTGTTTGAGTGTTGAGTCAATTTTTATGTTTGGTGTCAATTGCATGCATTAAAAATTTTTCTTGTATTTTTTCGAAAATCCCATGCATTCATAGTGTTCTTCATGATCTTCAAGTTGTTCTTGACAAGTCTTCTTGTTTGATCTTGAGATTTTCTTGTTTTGTGTTGTTTGTTGTTTTTCATGTGCATCTTTGCATCCATAATTTCCATGCATTAAAAATTTCTAAGTTTGGTGTCTTGCATGTTTTCTTTGCATCAAAAATTTTTCAAAATTATGTTCTTGATGTTCATCATGATCTTCATAGTGTTCTTGGTGTTCATCTTGACATTCATAACATTCTTGCATGCATCTTGTGTCTTGATCCAAAATTTTCATGTTTTGGGTCATTTTTGTGTTTTTCTTTACAAATTTAAAAATAAAAAAAAATATCTTTTCCTTATTTCCCTCCAAAATTTCGAAATTTTGGGTTGACTTGGTCAAAAATTTTTAAAATTAGTTGTTTCTTACTAGTCAAGTCAAAATTTCAATTTTAAAAATCTTATCTTTTCAAAATCTTTTTCAAAAATCATATCTTTTTCATTTTTTTTCTATTTTTCGAAAATTTCAAAAATCTTTTTCAAAATATTTTCAAAATCTTTTTCTTATCTTTATATCATATTTTCAAAAATTAGCTAACAATTAATGTGATTGGTTCAAAAATTTGAAGTTTGTTACTTTCTTGTTAAGAAAGGTTCAATCTTTAAGTTCTAGAATCTTATCTTGTAGTTTCTTGTTAGTAAAGTAAATAATTTCAAATTTTTAAAAATTAAATCTTTTTATCTTTTATCTTATCTTTTTCAAAATTTTATCTTTTTCAAAATTTGATTTCAAAACTTTTTCAATCAACTAACTAACTTTTTGTTTGCTTCTTATCTTTTTCAAAACTACCTAACTACTTTTCCCTCTCTAATTTTCGAAAATACTTCTCTCTTTTTCAAAAATTCTTTTTAATTAACTAATTGTTTAAATTTTAATTTTAATTTTAATCTCATCCTATCTTTGATTTTCGAAAATTACTAACCTCTTTTTCAAAAACTATTTTCGAAATTTCTCTTCTCTTCTCTTCTTCTATTTAATTAATTAATTACTAACACTTCTCTTCACCCCCTATCCTTACTCTTTATACAGACTATTCATTCTTTTTCATTCTTCTCCCCTTTCTCTTTCTACTAACATAAAGGAATCTCTATACTGTGACATAGAGGATTCCTCTTTCTTTTCTTGTTTTCTTCTCTTTCATATGAGCAGGAACAGGGAAAAGGGCACTCTTGTTGAAACTGATCCAGAACCTGAAAGGACTCTGAAGAGAAAATTAAGAGAAGCTAAATTATAACAATCCAGAAACAACCTTTCAGAAATTTTCGAACAGGAGAAGGACATGGCGGCTGCAAATAATAATGATAATAATGCAAGGAGAATGCTTGGTGACTTCACAAAGCCAACGTCCAAGTTTGATGGAAGAAGCATCTCCATTCCTGCCATTGGAGCCAATAACTTTGAGCTTAAGCCTCAACTAGTTGCTTTAATGCAACAAAACTGCAAGTTTTATGGACTTTCATCTGAAGATCCCTATCAGTTCTTAACTGAGTTCTTGCAGATCTGTGAGACTGTAAAGACGAATGGAGTTGATCCTGAAGTCTACAGACTCATGCTTTTCCCTTTTGCTGTAAGAGACAGAGCTAGAATATGGTTGGATTCACAACCTAAGGATAGCCTGGACTCCTGGGATAAGCTGGTTACTGCCTTCTTAGATAAATTCTTTCCTCCTCAAAAGCTGAGCAAGCTGAGAGTGGATGTTCAAACCTTCAAACAAAAAGATGGTGAATCCCTCTATGAAGCTTGGAAAAGATACAAGCAGCTGACCAAAAGATGTCCATCTGACATGTTTTCAGAATGGACCCTATTAGATATATTCTATTATGGTCTCTCTGAATTTTCGAAAATGTCACTGGACCACTCTGCAGGTGGATCTATTCACCTGAAGAAAACGCCTGAAGAGGCACAAGAACTCATTGACATGGTTGCAAACAACCAGTTCATGTACACCTCTGAGAGGAATTCCGTAAATAATGGGGTACCTCAGAAGAAAGGAGTTCTTGAAATTGATGCTCTGAATGCCATATTGGCTCAGAACAAAATGTTGACTCAACAGGTCAACATAATCTCTCAAAATCTGAATGGATTGCAACATGCATCCAACAGTAATAGAGAGGCAGCTTCTGAAGAAGCTTATGATCCTGAGAACCCTGCCATGGCAGAGGTTAATTACATGGGTGAACCATATGGAAACACCTACAACCCATCATGGAGAAATCATCTAAATTTCTCCTGGAAGGATCAACAGAAGCCTCAACAAGGCTTTAACAATGGTGGACGCAATAGGCTGAACAATAGTAAGCCATATCCATCATCTTCTCAGCAACAGACAGAGAACTCTGAACAAAATAATTCTAATTTAGCTAATATAGTCTCTGATCTGTCAAAGGCCACTTTCAGTTTCATGAATGAAACCAGATCCTCCATTAGAAATTTGGAGGCACAAGTGGGCCAGCTGAGTAAGAAAGTTATTGAAACTCCTCCCAGTACTCTCCCGAGCAATACAGAAGAAAATTCAAAAGGAGAGTGCAAGGCCATTGATTTAATCAAAGTGGCCGAATGCACAAAGGAGGAGGAGGACAAAAATCTTAGTGAGGAAGACCTCCTGGGACGTTCCTCAAGCAAGAAGGAGTTTCCTATTAAGGATCCTGAGGAATCTGAGGCTCACCTAGAGACCATAGAGATTCCATTAAATCTCCTTCTGCCATTCATGAGCTCTGAAGATTATTCATCCTCTGAAGAGGATGAAGATGTGACTGGAGAGCAAGTTGCTCAATACTTAGGAGCTATCATGAAGCTGAATGCCAAGCTGTTTGGTAATGAGACTTGGGAAAGTGAACCTCCCCTGCTCATTAGTGAACTAGATACTTGGATTCAAAGAACTCTACCTCAAAAGAAACAAGATCCTGGCAAGTTCTTAATACCTTGCACCATTGGCACCATGAGTTTTGAAAAAGCTCTATGTGATCTTGGGTCAGGAATAAATCTTATGCCACTCTCTGTAATGGAGAGGCTGGGGATCATTGAGGTACAACCTGCCTTGTTCTCATTACAATTGGCAGACAAGTCAATAAGACAAGCTTATGGAATAGTAGAGGACGTGCTAGTAAAGGTTGAAGGCCTTTACATCCCTACTGATTTCATAATCCTAGACACTAGGAAGGAAGATGATGAATGCATCATCCTAGGAAGACCTTTCCTAGCCACAGCAGGAGCTGTGATAGATGTCAACAGAGGTGAGCTAGTCCTTCAATTGAATGGGGACTACCTTGTGTTTCAGGCACATGGCCATCCCTCTGTGACAAAAGAGAGTAAGCATGAAGAGCTTCTCTCAGTTCAGAGTCAAGGAGAGCCCACACAGTCAACTTCTAAGTTTGGTGTTGTGAGGCCACAACCAAACTCTAAGTTTGGTGTTCAAACCCCATATCCAAACTCTAAGTTTGGTGTTGGGACTACACACTAAATTGACCTGATCATCTTGTGGCTCCATGAGAGCCACTGTCAAGCTATTGACATTAAAGAAGCGCTTGTTGGGAGGCAACCCAATTTTATTTATCTAATTTTATTTTATTTTGTTTCTTTGTTATTTTTGTGTTTTAGTAGGTACATGATCATGAGGAGTCACGAAAAAAATCAAAAAAATTAAAAACAGAGTCAAAAACAGAAGAAAAAAATTTTTCACCCTGGAGGTAGCGCAGACTGGCGTTTAACGCCAGTAAGATGCATCTGGCTGGCGTTCAACGCCAGAACAGAGCATCTTTCTGGCGCTGAACACCCAAAACAAGCAACAACCTGGCGTTAAACGCCAGGATGGTGCATACAGAGGACAAACTGGCGCTGAACGCCAGGAACAAGCATGAAACTGGCGTTCAACGCCAGAAACATGCATCACATGGGCGTTGAACGCCCAGAACATGCATCAATGGGCGTTTGAACGCCAGAATGATGCATGAAGGCAATTTACATGCCTATAGGGTGAAGGAATGGTATTTCTTTTCACCTCAGGATTTGTGGACCCCACAGGATCCCCACCTCAGGATCTGTGGACCCCACAGGATCCTCACCTACCATATTCCCACCTTACCTCTTAATCCTATTTTTGTGATTTGAATACCCCATGTCACAATTCCCAATATTCTTCATCAATCACCTCAATTCCTCTTCCCAATTACCCCATTCACCATTCACATCAATCCACTCTTCCCCATAAACCCCACCTACCTCCATAAAATTCAAATTCAATTTCCCACCCTTTCCCACCCAAAATGGCCGAACTCCCACCCTCCCTCTCCCTATAAATACCTTTCCTTTCTTCTTCATTTTCACACAACACAAACCCCTTCTTCTCCCATATAGCCGAACCCACCTCTCTCCTCCTCTACCAAATTCTCTTCTTCTTCTTCTACTTTTCTTTTCTTTCTTGCTCGAGGGCGAGCAAAAATTTTAAGTTTGGTGTGGTAAAAAGCCTAAGCTTTTTGTTTTTCATCACCATCAATGGCACCTAAGACCGGAGTATCCTCAAGAAAAGGAAAAGGGAAGGCAAAAGCCTCCACCTCCGAGTCATGGGAGAAGGAGAGATTCATCTCCAAGAGCCATCAAGACCACTTCTATGATGTTGTGGCAAGGAAGAAGGTGATCCCCGAGGTCCCTTTCAAGCTCAAAAAGAATGAGTATCCGGAAATCCGACATGAAATCCAAAGAAGAGGTTGGGAAGTTCTAGCCAACCCCATGCAACAAGTCGGAATATTGATGGTTCAAGAGTTCTATGCCAATGCATGGATCACTAGGAACCATGATCAAAGTATGAACCCGAATCCAAAGAACTACATCACAATGGTTCGGGGGAAATACTTAGATTTCAGTCCGGAAAATGTGAGGTTGGCGTTTCATTTACCCATGATGCAAGGTGATGAACGCCCCTACACAAGAAGGGTCAACTTCAATCAAAGGTTGGACCAAGTCCTAATGGACATTTGTGTGGAAGGCGCCCAATGGAGAATAGACTCCAAAGGCAAACCGGTCCAACTAAGAAGACTGGACCTCAAGCCTGTAGCTAGAGGATGGTTGGAGTTCATCCAAAGATCCATCATCCCTACAAGCAACCGATCTGAAGTTACTGTGGATCGGGCCATCATGATTCATAGCATCATGATTGGAGAGGAAGTGGAAGTTCATGAAGTCATCTCCAATGAACTCTACAAAATAGCCGACAAGCCTTCACACATGGCACGGATAGCCTTCCCCCACCTTATATGTCATCTATGTTACTCAGCTGGAGTTATCATAGATGGAGATGTCTCCATTGAAGAAGACAAGCCCATCACCAAGAAAAGGATGTAGCAAACAAGAGAAGTTCCTCACAGCCCCCAAGAAGAACATGAGGAAGTTCATCATCAACAAATGCCTCAAGGAATGCACTTTCCTCCCAACAACTATTGGGAGCAACTCAGTACCTCTTTAGAGGATTTGAGCCATAATGTGGAACAACTAAGGGTGGAACATCATGAGCACTCCATCATTCTCCAAGAAATAAGAGAAGATCAAAGAGCAATGAGGGAGGAGCAACAAAGGCAAGGAAGGGACATAGAAGAGTTGAAGAACACCATTGGTCCTTCAAGAAGAAGACGCCACTAAAGGTGGATTCATTCCTTGTTCTTTATTTCTTTCTGTTTTCGGTTTTTAAATGTTGTGTTTATCTATGTTTTGTGTCTTTACTTCATGATCATTAGTATGTAACCATGCCTTAAAGCTATGAATAAAATCCATTAGTCCTTCACTTATCTTAAATGAAAAATGTTTTAATTCAAAAGAACAAGAAGTACATAATTTTCGAAATTATTAGTGAATTTAATTTAATTATATTGATGTGGTGGCAATAATTTTTGTTTTCTGAATGAATGCTTGAACAGTGCATATTTTTTATCTTGTTGTTTATGAGTGTTAAAATTGTTGGTTCTTGAAAGAATGATGAACAAAGAAAATGTTATTGATGATCTGAAAAACATCATGAAATTGATTCTTGAAGCAAGAAAAAGCAGTGAAAAAAAAAAGAAAAAAATGGCAAAAATTTTAGAAAAAGCAAGGATCCAAG
Source organism: Arachis hypogaea (assembly GCF_003086295.3). Lineage (NCBI taxonomy): Eukaryota > Viridiplantae > Streptophyta > Magnoliopsida > Fabales > Fabaceae > Arachis > Arachis hypogaea. The sequence continues at coordinate 150,451,782 of NC_092051.1, read as the reverse complement.
GCTTTGAGCATCAATGGATAGGAGTGCCCAAGGAAATAAAATCCAGGCCTAAGCAGCTAAATTAAGCTGTCCCTAACCATGTGCTTGTGTCATGAAGGTCCAAGTGAAAAGCTTGAGACTGAGTGGTTAAAGTCGTGATCCAAAGCAAAAGAGTGTGCTTAAGAGCTCTGGACACCACTAACTGGGGACTCTAGCAAAGCTGAGTCACAATCTAAAAAGGTTCACCCAGTTATGTGTCTGTGGCATTTATGTATCCGGTGGTAATACTGGAAAACAAAGTGCTTAGGGCCACAGCCAAGACTCATAAGTAGCTGTGTTCAAGAATCAACATGCTTAACTAGGAAAGTCAATAACACTATCCGAAATTCTTAGTTCCTAGAGAAGCCAATCACTCTAAACTTCAAAGGAAAAAGTGAGATGCCAAAACTGTTCAGAAGCAAAAAGCTACAAGTCCCGCTCATCTAATTAAATTAATATTCATTGATATTCTGGAATTTATAGTATATTCTCTTCTTTTATCCTATTTGATTTTCAGTTGCTTGGGGACAAGCAACAATTTAAGTTTGGTGTTGTGATGAGCGGATAATTTATACGCTTTTTGGCATTACTTTTATATAGTTTTTAGTAAGTTTGAGCTACTTTTAGGGATGTTTTCATTAGTTTTTATGTTAAATTCACATTTCTGGACTTTACTATGAGTTTGTGTGTTTTTCTGTAATTTCAGGTAAATTCTGGCTGAAATTGAGGGACTTGAGCAAAACTCTGAAAAAGGCTGACAAAAGGACTGCTGATGCTGTTGGAATCTGACCTCCCTGCACTTGAAATGGATTTTCTGGAGCTACAGAACTCCAATTGGCGCGCTCTCAACGGCGTTGGAAAGTAGACATCCAGGGCTTTCCAGAAATATATAATAGTCCATACTTTATTCGAAGAATGACGACGTAACTTGGCGTTGAACGCCAAGTACATGCTGCTGTCTGGAGTTAAACGCCAGAAAAACGTCATTATCCGGAGTTGAACGCCCAAAACACGTCATAACTCAGAGTTCAACTCCAAGAGAAGCCTCAGCTCGTGGATAGATCAAGCTCAGCCCAAGCATACACCAAGTGGGCCCCGGAAGTGAATTTATGCATCAATTACTTACTCATGTAAACCCTAGTAGCTAGTCTAGTATATATAGGACATTTATCTATTGTATTAGACATCTTTTGACCACTTTAAGTCTTTTTCATTCGGTCACTTGATCATGGAGAGGGCTGGCCATTCGGCCATGCCTGAACCTTTTGCTTATGTGTTTTCAACGGTGGAGTTTCTGCACACCATAGATTAAGGGTGTGGAGCTCTGCTGTACCTCAAGTATTAATGAAATTCTATTTTCTTTTATTCAAATCCTCTTTTATTCTTATTCCATGATATTCATTCGTACCCAAGAACATGATGAATGTAATGAGTTAGATAACCCTCATTATCATTCTCACTTATGAACGCGCGTGATTGACAACCACTTCCGTTCTACATGCAACAGAGCTTGAATGTGTATCTCTTAGATTCCCCAACAGAATCTTCGTGGTATAAGCTAGATAGATGGCGGCATTTATGAGGATCCAGAAAGTCTCACCTTGTCTGTGGTATTCCGAGTAGGATCCTGGGAATCCGGAAAGTCTCACCTTGTCTGTGGTATTCCGAGTAGGATTCCGGTAATGAATGACTGTGACGTGCTTCAAACTTGCAAGTGCTGGGCGTTAGTGACAGACGCAAAAGAATCAATGGATTCTATTCCAGTAGGAGCGGGAACCAACCGGTGATTAGCCGTACTGTGACAGAGTGCGTGAGCATTAGTTTTCACTGCGAGGATGGGATGTAGCCATCAACCATGGGTGATGCCTCCAGACGATTAGCCGTGCGACTGACAATCGCATAGGATCATTTTCCCGAGAGGATTGAAAGTAGCCACAGTTGATGGTGAACCCCTATACAAAGCTTGCCATGGAAAGGAGTAAGAAAGATTGAGTAGAAGCAGTAGGAGATCAGGCGTCCTTGAGCCATACAGCATCTCCATTCGCTTATCTGAAATTCCTACCAATGAATCTGCATAAGTATTCTATCCCTTTTATTATTTCTTCTTTAAATTTCGAAAACCCATAAACCATTTTAATCTGCCTGACTGAGATTTACAAGGTGACCATAGCTTGCTTCATACCAACAATCTCTGTGGAATCGACCCTTACTCACGTAAGGTTTATTACTTGGACGACCCAGTACACTTGCTGGTTAGTTGAACGGAGTTGTGAATTCAACCAGTGCCATAATAATGATTTCATACAAAGACAAACAACTTGAAAGAATAGTGATCACAATTTCGTCCACCACCTATATACACATGCGAGCTTATCTTGGATGCTGAGTCCTCATCCATGACAATTGTTTTTATCTCGGGTGTTGAGACCCCATTCACAAAATGCGAGCATCTCGAATGCTCAGTACCCGATTTCGATCTTTGCACATATCCCGGGTGCACCCATTATGTGATGAGTGTCCCTATCACAGCCAGTATGTAAGATGTGGCCATTATAAAGTTACACCTTTAACATCCAAAATGTATTTTAAGTTGTATTTTTGTAAATATCTCACTATTTATTTATTTATTTTATAATTATTATATTTATTTAATTTAAATAAAAAATTCAAAATTTGAAGGACATAGATCTAAAACAATTATAAAAAATGAAATTGTTGTAATTTATAAAAAATATAAATAAAAGTATTTATTCAGTTTTTCGAACCTTTTTGGTGATATGTAGTATATATAGACGCACATTAAAAAAATTAATTTTTTAAATAATAATATATTTTATGTATATAGTAATTTATAGTGACATAAAACTTAAAAATATATATACAAACCTTAGCAGAATGGAGTTTGACTCTGACTTAAGAAACAGTGTTAATAGAATGGAGTTTGACTCTAGCCTAAGAAACTGTGTTAATATAATGATTAGGATTAGTAAATAACTCTTTTTCAATATCCATTTTATCTGTATTAACGAAGACATATAGATCAGACTTTTTTTTGCTTGTGTAGAAACCGTTAAACACCATCTCCTAATGAAATTATCATACTTGAAGCACGGGAACGGATCCTCTCCAGTGGAGAAAAAAATTGACACTGTCCAGTGGAAGATCCCAACCTTTAATACAATCAACGGTCCTAATTATAACTATAATTATGACTATTACTTTCCCAAATTTTGCAAACCCTTCTTCTCTTCAATTTCACTTTTCACAAGTCTATTCTTTTCTCGCAGTAATAGCACCAAGAAAAAGCTCTCTCTTCTCAAATTTTATAAACTCTTCTTCTTATCTTCACTTTCACAGTCCACTCGTTCTATTCTCTTTCCCAGCAGTAACACAACAAGAAGAAGAACCTTCATTCGTCATCTTTTTTTTCTGCTTCAACAATTTTGCGAGTACAATTTAAGATTTGAATACCTTTTCACGTTCTTCTTTCTCTCTGTCAATCACTAAATTCCTAAATTAATAAATTTTATTGATAATAATTGGTTTGAATTTGTGTGGTTGGTCATTTGAGATATAAATGGTCTTATTACCGATGTGGGTGACAAAATAAAAAAAATTAGTTTTCTTTTTCTTTAAATTGCAATAGTTTGTGTTTGCTATTCTACACAATTTTACTCAATTCGTTTGATTTTTTTTCTTATTTGTGTTTGCTTCTAAAAATGTTGTCTTTTTTTTTTCCAAACAAAATTATTTTTAATATTCTGTTTTTTGAATTAGGCATTTGGTGTCACTTTAAAATAAATAAAGGAGAGCAGTGAAGTTCTAAATGATATGTGTTGTAAGTTAGTAAAAAAGAGCAATAAAGTTCTGAATGATATGTGTTGTAAGTTTTGCAGAAGATAAACAATTTTATTATTCTTACAATCATCTTATAGTTTAAGAATTTAATTTATAAAAAATTTGAGGATTTACTTATCTGTAATGTTGGCCATTCAAGTAGTACCCTGTTTTCATTATTTAGACCTTAATCATATTTAGTGGTGATGATTGAATTTTGATTATATTATTTTGTTATGCAAAATATCCACTGCTTTTAATTGGTATGACAGGATCTGAGTTTTGTAATTTTCAAATTCTGCATATAATTGTCAATTTTGTAGATTATTGCCAAAACAAATGAGTTAGCGAAAATCCAATCAGGCAAATCAATCAAAATAGTAAAATTACAATATGAAATGTTAAGAAATATATCCCAAAAAACAAATTATAAATGATAGGTTCTTCTTCTCTTTTACACTATTCTGTTTTTGTGAGATCTATTACAACTCTATTTCAATAATTCAGTCAAATATCTTCCAAAATCAATAGTAATCCAAGCATATTTGGCATCAAAAAGCTCTGTTAGTATGCATCCAAGATTCTACAAAAAAAACAATATAAAATCGTTATTAAGCTCTGTTAGTATGCATCCAAGATTCTACCTTGTCTTGTTTTTGTTGTTGTGAAGTGTTGCTAATTTGATTCTTCTTATTTTTGGGTTGTTTTTCAACCCAACTTTTTGGACGCCTTTTAAAATTTCTCACGCCATTTCTTCTTTTCAAACCTCTGACTTCCAAGGGTTGAAAGTTTGTACATTGAATTGGGAGGGAAGAATCAGTATCGTTGATTTCTAATCCCAAATTTAGTTTGCAGATATCATCAACCTTTTTACTTAACTCCTCCACAGCTTTTTCCACAAAGACACGTGCTTCTTTACAATCAGAGGCTTGTGTGACTATTCTTACTAACTTAGGACAGGTTTGCTTAAACCATTGTGTGCTAGTAAGACAAGTATCTTCTTCAACTATTCTTCCATGCATATCATTTACTAATCCCCTCATTGCTCCTCTTGTCCACCTCTTCAAAATATACTGGTCAGGCAGTAATTTAATATCTTTAACATCTAAAACTTTGATTGCATGACAACACAAAATGCCAAAAGTCTCAAACTTTCTACAATTACATGAAATTGAGCTCAAGGAAGGATCAAATGTTACTTTAAACTCTTTATTCTCATTGCACAATGCAACCACATATTCATAAACAAAGCCTCTATCATTTACTTCTCTTATGCAAGGTATATACTTCAGAAACTTGTTGCAATAGTGGTGAACTTACCATCTTCAACCTGGGTAACTTCTGTCTGGATTGAAATTCTTCTTGTAGCTCATTGTATCTCTTATCATTGACAACTCTTTTAAAGTGATTGAAAAATTGAATGATGTTTAGGTTTGGTTTCATACAATTTTTGAGATCTGCATTCAAACTTTCACTAAGCTGTGTACTCCGCATGCCAATAGTAAATGCATTGTTCATATAGCATCTTGCCCACTTCTCCTTTAATTTATACAAGTTCATCAACCACTTATTTTCCTTAAGATCATAGTCATCTAATAATTTATCCCATGCTTCTTTGAAATTAGTTTCATCTACATATTCATACATACATGCTTTAAAGTCTCGCAGAAAATAAGAACCATTCTTCATCAAATCACCAAGATGTTTTATGCCATTTTGCATCAAATGCCAAGAACATAAAGCATGATATGTTTCAGGCATTACCTTAGCCAAACCATTAGCCATTGCAGCAGCTTGATCTGTGAAAATAGTTCGAGGCTTCTTGTTTTTGTGTGTCTTCAAAAACTCTCTAAACAGCCATTCAAATGAATCTGAACTCTCGTCATAAAGAAGTGCAGCTCCAAATATCACTACCCCTCTAAAGTGATTAAATCCTGCAAATACAGCCAAAGGCCTACCAGCATTATTAGTACTATATGTAGTGTCAAGAGTAACCACATCACCAAAATATTCATAATCCATGATCATTTTTGTATCAGCCCAAAAAATATTCGTTATTTGTTCTTCTAAATCTAATTGAATAGCATGACTGAATGATGGATTTTCTAGAGATTCTTGTTGAAAATATGCTAACAAGCTGCCTGCCTCCCCGTATGCCATGCTTTTCATTCTTTTGGTACGAAGATAATTTTTTTGGTCTAAACGTGTATAACCAATATTTTCTCTTCCACCAACTTGTCTACTCATCAATTCAAATGAAGCCCGTTGTGTGATTCCTGAGTCATCTGCCATTTTAATTTCTTGAGCTTGAACCTGAGATATTTTCCGTTGACATGCTAACATGTGAGTTGTATGTGGAAGATGCAAAGGATGATTATGCTCACTGAAAAAATCATGAATCTCATATTTTTCAATGCCTTTAATATATCTGATTCCTAATTTTACACCACAATTAGTCCTTGTTTCAAGTCTAGGAATGACCGTCAAAGAATCTCTTTTGTCTGATTTACGAACACCTTCTTTGGCACAGACGAATCTAAGACTTAGAATTTTTCCATCTGCATTTTTGTTAGAATATTGCTTGCGGACACCAAATCCCATCCTCCCACCATAATCAATCCAAAATTGCCATGCTTCTTCGACAGCGTTAAAAGTTTTGCCCAATTTAGGTAGCCAATCAAATTCTACATCCATATTTTGGACATTCAAGAATTGTTGCACATCCTAAAATAAAAACAAAAATGAAAAGAAAAAATATTTAAAAAGTACGTTTTTTTTAATTGTTAACAGAAAAACTAATTTAAAGATTCAATTACAAGAACATGAACATTAAAAAACAAAAGTACTCATATAGCACAATTTGTTAATTTTCAATCAGAAAATTTATAGCTTGAAAAAAAATTAATGTCAAACTAAACGTATTATCACATGATTGGAAAAGAAGACTTGAGTAAGAGAATTAGATAAAAGAAAATGAGAATAAGAATAAAAGCACAAAACCTCAATGTTAAAGGAGAAGAATTGTTATCCTCAAAATGAGTCTGTAATGGCCTTCTATTAGCATCACAAGATATTATTAAAAATAAACCACTTGAAAAGAAGAATATAATAGAAGTTCAAAAATTTAATTTTTCAGAGAAGATGGTGAAAAGAAGCGCGGGAAGATAATAAAAATAAAAGAAGCTGGAACGTGAGAGTACTAAAAAAATAAAATAAAATTATAATTATAGTTATAATTAGGACCGTTGATTTTATTAAAGGTTGGGATCTTCCACTGGACAGTGTCAATTTTTTTCTCCACTGGAGAGGATACTTATTTAATTCAATATGTTAAATTAATTGTAGTTATAGTATACAGGGAGTACATAAAATATAACTGCCTAAAAATTAAAAACTAAAAACGTTTTTTTAGGTGGTTGTATTTTATATATTTTTTATGATTATGGATTCTTTACTCCTACTTTTATGTGAGAGTATCATTAGCCAACACTAAAATAATTATAAAAAGAATCCTATTTTTTTGTTTTTAAAAAAATTAGTAATTAGATATTGACCCTCTAATTACTCTTTTTTACACATTGTTCTTTTTTCTTTAATTTCAGATTCAAAGTAGTGGTGAGAGTGAGACATTTGGTCTGCTAGAGTTTTGTTTTCCTCTTTCAATCACCATAGCGGTATAGTCATTCTCTCTTCTTCTCCCTATGCAGTCTCTCTCGTTCGTTGCCGTCGTCTCGCAAGACGTCGCCGCCACACTTGAAGGTTAGTTAATCATTATTTTTTTCTCAATAGTCAAGAAATTTAATTATGCTTGCAATGAAAACTTAAAAATCTATTCAGTATTTTCACTGAAAATAATTTTATTTGTATATGTATCTGGTCACTACCTCTATGGTAAATACTAAATAGAGCAGCACTATCTAATCTAGTGTAGTAGATGTAGATCAACTCAAACTTTTATGAACAGAAAAGAAAAGAAAGTTGTGGAGGCACGTGAAGTGCCATCAACTTCTGTGTATGTGTTGTGGCCAATGGCAGTGAAGGGTGTCTTTTGGATGCTTGCTTTTCTAGCTGCATAAACGGGTAATTATTGGAGAAAGAGAACCGTTATGCGTGACAATGTAAAATTGACCTCACCATTGTTTTATATTATTCATTTAACGTTTATTATAATGCTGTTGAATGGTCCTTGTTGCTAAAACATTATTATACTTTACTGCTATTACTGCTGTAACCTGTAAGTGATTAATCTTTGTTGAATGAGACTTGATTAGTAAGCTGAGTTAATTGGAATTTCTAAGGGGGGACAAAATCTAAGATAGCAGTAGCTTAGGCATGGCGGATGAACTCAATAAACTATTTATACTCAAATTGGTTTGGAATTTTGGTTTGGTTTGAGAAATCAATTCATTTTAAAATGTAATCAAACTAAACCCTTCTGGATCCTTCCAAGTTTCAGGGTCTCTATGGATGGCAAACACATTTACGTATACTATCGTCTTGGCTTCAATTTCATACCCTGCTATTCTGCTATTTTTGTTGAATTCTCTTGGTACCAATGGTGCAGGTGCATAATATCTTAATGTTTCTTTGATCACTGCTTTCAGATAAACAAGCTTTTCAATATCTTCATCTTCTATGAATGGTTTCTTGCCATATAAACTTCGTATCTTCTTCCGAACGCAATCCTGCACACTATAGAACTTGACACGGACATCAATATCTCACTCAGATTCGTGGTTTTCGAAGAACTCACGTGCTCTGATATCTTGCCTAACATTCTTTCCACTTCAGATTTTCTGATGTGGTAGAATCCAGAGATTCGCTTGGAGCTGAAGAAATGAACGACGCAGATCTTCCTGATTTCTCTCCAGTACTCGCTGCATGGAGAGAAAATCAAATCGAAACCGTTGTAAGAGAGTCTAGTGGTTCCGAGCGACGGAGGTCTGCTTGAAACGTCAAGATCATGGTCTTTGAGAACCTCCTTTGCGAGTTTCGGTGAGGAGATAACTATGGCTGATTTGAACCCTATTTGAAGGGAGAATATGGAGCCGTAGATCTTTGAGAGGTTCCATAGTTGGAGATTGAGGTTGGAGCTGTCGAGTTGGTGGAGGTTTCCGATTATGGGAAATGGTTTAGGACCTGGTGGTAGAGTGGTTCTTTTGTGTTGTTGTTTCTTTAAGTGATGAAATATCACTACTGCCATTAGAGGAATTGCAAGAAGAAGCAGATAATACAGAAATGAAAACATTGAGTGGAAGAAATTGAAGAAGCCAATGCAAGCTAAGGGTGACTAATTAGTTATAGAGAACGATCAGATACACTTTGCTGCTAAGAAAATTAAATATCTTACTATATATATAGAGTTAAACCTCTTAAAATTGATAGTTGAGAGTCGTTATTTTTTTTTGTAGTTATGATATTTGATATGATATGAAGCAGCCGAAGAAAATTCATAGTCCAAACGGAGGTGCAGTATATATTTTTTATGTTGTATATTCTGGTAAATCAGCAGAGAATTAAAACTTTATATTAAATTAATGTACTAGCAAGAGATGATATAAGACCAAATGCTCTGAATAAGAAGACAATTCCAAGTCGAAAGAGTTGTTACAATTTATATATGAAGGCTGGTGTATGTGTAGCAATTGAAGAGTATGCAACTTTTGTGTGACTCTACTCTTACATTCGACAAGTGGATTCATACTCATTTTGACAAGTTACGTTTTGTTGAATCTATTGGAATTCATTATTAATCTATTATCTCAGCTTATACAATGTACCAAAAAATACGCACGCTTTCTTGTCTCCTCAGATCAGAGGTGCCGCTTCATGAATTTTTTTTATAAAAAAAATATAAATACACAATGAAAATACTAAACAATATGAATAATGAATATATTATATATTTAATTTAATAAATATGCAGATAATTATGTTTGTTATTTTTAATTGGATGGTTATTTCTTTTAATATGCATATGCCCTTCGATGACACTAAATTCAATTAAACCAAAGAAGTAATAATATATCTCTTAAGAAGAATCGAGGGATAAATACATTACTAACAAATCTTGGAGATTAAGCTTCATAAACCTAACTACTAACTATTATATCAGATTCATCCATGAAAGTATTGGATTTTCAATGTGTCATGAACATTAAATCTGTTTGCATTCTCACTGGTGGCTGAATCATGAATTCTCAGCCTATCAAATTTGGTACATCAATTCTGATCCAATTTCTATAGCAGCAATATAAGAACAGAAGATAACAAAACAAAAGGCTAAAACAGAAGTATCTTATTACAGATTTTAACTAAATACATTTCAATAGGAGGGTTATTTTGTTATTGTCATGTTTTAAGAAGGATGGACCTTGCCAGAAGAGATTTCCTTCCAAGCAGATTTCATGGAAGCAGTGGCTGAATTGAGTGCAGCCTCAATATACTTCTTGGAAGCAATGGAGGCAGCTTTCTCCATCAAATTTCCCATCTTTCTTGCACCCTTAGCAGTGTTAACTAGGCTCTCCATTTCAGCCTTTGACATGCTCTCAAGCTCCTCTTCGAAGCGCCGGAACTCGTCCATGGCACTTTCCGTGATAGAATCAAGGTAGTCCTGAGCTTCCTGCATGGAAACCTCAGCCTCTTCAACCTCTTTCTGTTGCTCAAGTTCTGCAGCTGCCCATGCCTTGTATGACTCAATCTCAAACAGCTTCATGAGGACGATTTTTATGGTCTGGGAAACTGTTCACTTTCTCTTATCTCTCCGAAAATTGAATCCCTTGAGGTACAAGGCTGTAGTTGGATCAGGCTCGCTGAAACCGGGCATTTGAAGAAGCTTTCAATTTCCAACAGTTCGGGTAATTTTCCATATTAAGTGATTCTTGTACATATAGTTTTTTCTTACTGGCTGTGTTTTCTTGTTCTTATATTTCTTTCATCTCATGTTAATTGTTTCCAGGGAGGGTATACATGATAGATTTCGGAAACCTCAATGTTCCGGAGTTCCTGTCGATGCGAGGAGTCCAGTGGTGCTGGGATGCAATATGTAAAATGCTGAAATTGGCAAGTGAGGTGAAGCATCTTTTTATGAAGGTTGAATTCACAGGGGACTTTGAGGCTCTGCAACCCTTTCCAGAGATTGATTTTGTCGAATTTTTCAATAGCCATCCAAAGCTGCGCAAGATATAGTTTTTGAACGGAATAGTCTACTAGCTTCGTTGCTCTGGGTTTGTCTCCAAGATTTAGCTTACTTGCTCCCATCATAATTCATAACTGTGTATGAAGTCGTGATGGCCATGCTGTAATCTAGTGTGAATGATTGTGACACTATAATAACCCAAGAATCACTTGAATTGACATATCGGAGCCGTCAAAAACATTAATATATTTGTGAGAGCAAAGCAATAACAATAATCATAATAATGCAGCACAGAGCAAATTAAGCTGAGGAAGAATCATAATTTTATCACTACATACTCCATAGACTGAAAACAAATGTCAAGGCCATGATCAAACTACTAGTCGCGCCATCATAGGGCCATAAGCCATATACATTAACATCAATACAGTTATCATCATCATTCATTTTTGGCATAAGTACTTAACAGATCAGTTTCAGAATGCACCAGGCACAAAATTACTAGTGGCTATTCGTTTTTCTAATTTATAAAACAAAACAGAAGGATTATCTTATTTATAAATTTTCATTTTGAGAAATATTAGAAGACTAATATTTTTCTTTGTATTATCTTACATACTAGTCAACCTAATAGCTGCGTTGAAATCACTATTATCCCTAGAATAACATTCCTCATAGCTACTGAGTAGCAAGGCAATATCATCACTATTATCCCTAGAATCAAGGCAGGAGAATCAAATCCAATTGGCAATTTCTGAGTGTGGAACCTAATAGCGGTGTTGAAATCATTAAAAAACCTCCTGAAATTCAAATTCTAATCCCCTCTGCCTCCAAGTTTCAAGCTAGGAGAAGCAGCAGAACACACACTGTGGTTTGTGACATTGAAGTGCAAGTAATTTGATAAAGCTAAAGCGCAATTATCAGAGCCAAAGGTGAAGAACTTGGAATCAAAGGCAAATCGACTAATATGGGATACAAAATCATGGACAAGACCATGCTCTTGTTGAACACTCGCCGAATGAAACATGGTTTTTGTTCCGTGTTACTCTGCCGAGGTTACAACTACCATATGAATAAGCCAATAAAACACCGAAAACTAATAAATATAGTAGCAAGTAGAGAGAGTTGACATGAGAAACACCACCGTTACCACCACCAACAACAACCACAACGTGTGTTAACCATTTACAACATAGAAAGTGCGTGTGTGTGGAGGTCAAAGTCAGAGAGAGGGTCAAAGAGATTGAAGAAGTAACAGTGCAAAGAACAGAGAAGAAAACATACGAAATGATGAATTGAAAAGGCATAATGATTAACTAACCTCCAAGCGTTTAGGCAGAGTCCTGCGCGGCGGCGGCGGAAGCAGGGCGCGGCGGCGGACGCAGGGAGCGGCGGCGTCTGAGGCGTGTTGCGGCGACGAGGATAGGCGAACCAGAGATACAGCAGAGGAAGAAGATGAGAAAATGGCGTTGATTGAAATTGAATCCATAAACCCTAACAAGCATGCTTCTCTTTTGAGAAACTGAAACTAAAAGAAAAAGAGAAAAAGTGTAAATAACAAAAGTTAAAGGGATCAAAATCTAATTAGTAAATTTTTCAAAAAAAAAGGTATATTTTGCAATTATTTTGATGCAGGTTAATGATACTCTTAAAAAAATGTAGGAATAAGGAATTCATGGCCAATTTTTCAGGTAGGAGGTTTTGAAACTTTTTAAGATTGCGTGGAGTAGAGGTGTACATGAGCCGAGCTATACTGGGTTTGGCTTAATTCAGATCCGATCCGAAATATAGACCGGACCTAATTTTTAGATTCTAACTCGATTTTAGACTCGATCAAACCTACGCATCTTTGGGTCGGGTGAAAATTGGGTAAAAACCGAATAAAAATCGGGTTTTTAACATATAAAAATCACATAATCTCCAACCATTATTTCACAATTCACATAGTAAAATTCACTAAAAAAAGTATAACAAGAACCAACCATTCTCTAAAATTAAAGCATAACCATAATCAATACTAATATTGTCTAATAACACCAAATATTTAAATCAATACAAATAACACAGTATTATGCATTAGTCTAAAGTCTTATGCATTTTAAACATAAAACATTAACTTATAATTTTATAATGACTAATAACACAAAATATTAAAGTTTACAACATTTAAATTTCACATAAGAATAGTCATCGTCCATCACTAATAACACAAAATATTAATTGTGTATGATGACTGAGCCACCAGGCCAAATCCGGGTGACCGAACTATGATCCAGACCCGATCCGACCCGAAATAATGACCAGGTCTATTTTTGAGACCCTTACCTGACTCTAAATCCGATGAAATCACACTAAATAAACCTCTAAAGTGTTCGGAGTTGGACCGAATCTTCAAACCGAACCGGACCATGTACAACACCTGAAAATTGTTCTAGCAGAATAAATACTGCAAAATTGTCGAAAAAGATTTTCGATATATCAGAATCTTGTATTCAGATGGTGCTTCAGCCGCACAATCAAATTGAGGTAAATAAATTATTCCAAACTTTTTAAAATAATAAAATGAAATAATGAAGCTATGCACCTCACGAATTTTGTCCTCGTATTAAATTATGATTTGCCTGTCGTACAAAAAGTTTGAATTTAGTGCATGAAAAAGTTACAGTATTACTTCTTTTGATTTTTTACCTTCAGTCTTTTAGACTTTTATTGTTGTTTTCTTTTTCCCACCTGCTCTGGTTTTCAAATTTTTACTACTTAAAAAGCAATTTTTTTTCTAAAGACAAACATAACTTTTGTATTTTAACTCTTATTCACTAGAAGTAACAAAGTGTATTTTTTACGTTTGCGTTCAATTGTTAAATTAAAAAATAATTGAAAAAAATATTATTTTTTTGTTAATTTTGCTATTCAATTTCATTTGTAATAAAAAATACTAAGAATAATTATCAAAATTTTTGTTTTTTTTCACAGTTATGTTTTATAAATAAATATTTTTTATACTATTATTTTTAGTATTCTTTTATAAGTTTTGATTTTTTTAATCAATTTTTTATTTATATTTTATACTATTATTTTTAGTATATATGACAATATATGGATTTGGTGTCCAAGATTTCTTTCCCGTACCGTGGTTACAATTGGCGTTTTATTTTTATATGGATATATTTGTCAGCGTCTGTATCTTTTATAGGTATAAATGGTAATTTATTCTTTTTATATATGTAATATGATGATTTTTTGTTTGGTCCTTTTTGTTGAAGTAGGATGCTTCTAGAACATATAAAAAGCCTTGGAAGCTACTATTAATTCCCTTAAATTTTTTTTTTTAAATTACAAAGTGGTTGAGTGTCATAGAGGCTACATTTCAAGAGATTAGTGTATGTAAAGAGTTGCAAATTCACAAACAAATTATGAAGATCAAGATTCAATCATTATGTAAATTTTTAAGGACAATGGCTAATCATATACTTTGTACATCAAAAAATGTCTAAAATGGTGAACAAGAAACCCACCAATCACCATAGCCATATGATTTACTAAGCTATAAGCTAAGATTCAAAAGACTTTATATTATTGTTATTATTATTCTACATGTATATCTTTCCTATAGTTTCAATTGAAAGTGAAAAATAGCAAGTGTTAGAAGCCTAAGACCCTTGAATCCATATCCAACAAAGGTTTCAAAGAACTAGGAGAAAATTTTCTTGCAAAAAGAACACAAACTGTGGAGTTCCTTTCATGTATTTGCAATGATGACGACTGCGAATTCTAACGATAAACTCTTCTCTGATGTCTGATTTTCCAAAACTAGCCGGGTGCGCGCCACCCCGGGACCAGTCCACCCAGGTTAAGCTCCGATTAGCCAATGCTTTCCCTGCTTCAATGCTCAGCATGGTTGGAAAATAATGCTCATCAACATAACAAGCTGGTCTACAATACTTTTCGAAAATCGGATAATATCTTGTGTCTTCAACAATGCTGGTGGCAATCTTTCGATTCACTTCAAACCATTGAGAGCCTTTACGCCACTGTGTTATGTTCACAAGAGGGGCCATTTCATTCCGGTAGCGTCCCCTTCCATAAGGTCCAGGATCATCAAACACACTCATGAAGCTGTGCTTGGATTCCATGATATAATTGTAGACGAAACTGAAATTGTAGAGAGGAATGCATGATTCGGATAGAAGAACAAACTGCTCATTGTAGATGTCAAGCAATGCATTGGCAAGTAGTCTTCTTTCGGCGTCGCACATGCTCATCCTTCCCCACTCAGCAACCTGCAGGAGAAAAGAGAAATTCATGTATTTTCAATATTCGAACGAATTTAAGCACGAAAGCAACACAGGAATAACCTCAACTCTGAAATGCAGCCAAGTCTCCAGTTTATCAGGCATAATCATTTCTTTTGTAAGGGTGTGTTTGGCCGAAGGTAAAGAAGGGGCGAAAACTTTTCATGGATGATTCGATTGTGTAGAACAACTAAAATTACACATAAAGCTCGTCCATGAAAATTTCAATCCAATTTTTTCCTCCTGGCCAAACATACACTAAGAATGATCCTTATAATATGGCTGAGCACAAATTATGTAAATTCACAAAACCTTAATCTATGGTTAAAAACCTTAGGAAAACTGATTGATGCAACCACTTCCTAAAGAGAGCACAAATCATGATTACCAATTTGCTAAACTAATCCATAGTTTGTAATCTTAGATTCAGGGGAACATTTATCCATAATATGATCAAATACAGAAACCCTTCAACCTTGTTGGAGAGACAAAGAACCAACCTTGTACTTTTGACTAAAGGTTTGCGTCGTTTAGACGGCTGATCTATAATGGTATTAGAATTTTTATAGCTTCGATTGGAGTATGATCATAAACTAGATTTTAGCATATGATCAAGTAAGCTTAGATAATGTCCATGTTTCGAGCCCAAAGTACTACAGAACCAATCTTGTTCTTATTATCTTATACATAGCAACTTAAACTCTAAAACCATTTGTCCTTAAAAACTCCTCATTAAGAATATGCATCAGAAGAATCTAACAAATGTCTATCTTAATCATGGCAACAAATATCTCTTATAAGAACTACGAAAGGAAACAGAGAATAAGTAATTGCAGATTATGGACGCACCTCCCCTCGAACTCATCAAGACTAATCACTAATAATTTTGAAGAAGAAAAAAATTGCTGCATTTTCATCAAGAAACTGCTGATTTTTTGTTACTCAACTCTGTTGCACCTAAATCTACAACATAGCAAAAACGAAAAGCAAAACAGTACTAACACCAGAAGCCAGGATTATGAAAACACAAAATTCTCTTCAAGCATGTAATTGATGAACAAACAATCTAAACAACTAAACTGGTATCAATTAAGGATTACGGAATAAATTAAGTAATCCACAAATGAAATTTAAATCAACAAACTATGTGTACCATAAGAGGATCAATATCAGCATACCTTGCTAGGGATTTGCCTGTTATAAAAAACAGAAGAACGACTGAACTGAGGCTGAAACGATGGCAGCGAATGGACATATATCGAATAAAGCCTCTCATTTCCTTTGAAAAACCTCTCCCAAAGAGGTGCTAATGGCAATGGTCCCTTGGTAAGGAACATAAATGCAACCTTAGGAACCCTTTTAAAAGGGTAATCCTTGATCCTAGAACCAAATGAAGCTCTCCAAAGCAATTCTTTGTCACTCATATTGTGGATTGGATTTGAATTAGGCCGAATCCAATCTTCCAAGTCTAACAACCTATCCTGTTCCCCACGACATGGCTGAAAACTAGATTTCATCACTGATGTTGTGACAACACTCTCAATCCCAAAATGCTTAAGTGTGTATATGCTAATAACTGAGAAAACAGCACAGATTGTAACAAACAAAATAAGCACCCTCAACAACGTTATAGGTAACCCTTTTACTTGGTTTGTTGTTCTCTCTTTCCCTTCTTCAAGAACCATAGCCCTAGATTCCATCTTTCCCAATAGGCAAAACAAAATCACTAAAAATCTAACATTTCAATTACAAAACTCTTCTTCTCTTGTAATGAAGTCAACTCTGAACACAGCATCATCACTGAATATAAATAAAGGCATCAAAATGAAGGGGAGAAAAAAAATCTATGATATGGTTGTTATTTTCAAAGCTTGAATTGAAAGGTTATGGCACAACAATAAAACCGCTATAGATCTATCTAATAGGGAGTACCAATACCATAGACTGCGCCAAAAATCAAGCCTTAACATGTGATGTTGTGAAGAGTGAAGATCATCAATATGGGCACATGGGTAGTTATAAAAACATGAACTTTATCAATGATTGAAGCCAAAATTGGGGATTTTTACTATTTTATTACTGATTATATAATTGGGATCAAACAGAATTAAAGGGGTTATGCAGAAAACTAGAAACTGAAATTAAAAAGGACTTTGAAATAAGAAGAAGCAGTAGTGGCGCGAGTAACTAACAATGATGTAAAGCAATCTATGCATATCTGATATCTATGATGAATGGCATTTGTGTTTGGTACGCACACAAACAGAGTCAAAGGTTGTTGGGTATGAAGCATGAAGAGGAGTGTGTTATTTTGGAGTTTGGCACAAATGAATGAAATGTGTCACGTTGTTATTTGTCAAACCCAAATGGCCAACCTTCATTAAAGTCAGACACTGTACTTTTCACATTCCATTTTTCATCTTAGATGCTGCCGTATAATGTGGGATTCTTAGAGCATGAAAATTCCTAGAAATTTTAAATGCTTATTATATTTATTGAATTAAATCCCTTTGAGGCTTTGAATGTGAATTAATTCTAGAAGGATGCTAATTCGAACGGTCTTAAAAGACGAGATAATAAAATAAAATAAAATAGGAGTATAAATTGGTTTAACCCTTTCGATTAGGCTAAGTCGATAGTCTGACCACCATTTAAATTAAATATTTAGTTGTAAAATGGTTGTTACAATTTCGAAACATATATATACTTCTTTTAATGCTAAAATTACTAATTATATTATTCTAGCTATACCTTTTAATTAGTTGTAATTTCACATATTGTTAGCATTTTGTCGCTGAATGATAATACTACATATGATAAAAATGTGTTAAGAAACGTACTCATTATTAAATAAGTTAGCATAATATACCTCTTGTTTTTGAAAAGTTAGGAGATTAATTGAATTAGTGATTGATAGATTAGCCAGAACCAACGAAAAAGTTAGCACGGGTTAGGGGAAACTTAATTTGTCCAAAGTGAGTCTTCAAGTAATATCATAACTCTATGAATCAAATTAGTTTTCATAAAAAGTGAAATTCTTAATGGCTTAATGCAAAATACACCAACTTTTCCTTATTTAAGTGTGAATAGTGTTCTTTATTTTACCAAGGCAAAGACAAACATGCTTGACTGCAGAAGCTGCCGTGGCCCATGGCAACAATTCCATTATTGTTGGCTGCTGTCTATGTCAATTCTTCTTTCCCCCAGTTTGGAGTGGGGTGTGGGGACGCTATAATACACAAGGGTTTGGCTCCGGATATTATTACGAAGAAAAAATATAAGTAACTAACAACATTTTTGAACTATGTGAATTAATATGATTAAAAAAAATAAATTAATTTTAAATTTAATTAATAGCATTAAATTAGAACATAGTATATTTTTATTTGATTGGTAATTGTTCATATTGTTCAAAATGTTCATTGTTTACCTAGCACAAAAACATATAGAATTTAATTTTTTTAATGCATTTATTATATATATTTGGTGAAAAAAATAGATAATATATTTAATATATATAACTTAAAATATATGTTAGCAAAACTCTAAATCAAATCGATTTTGGCAGTTTACTAATCATTTTTTTAATTAAAAAAACTAGAGATGTATTATTCACAACTAATATTAGTTTAACCTAAAACCACAAGAAACATTTAAATAAAGAATGCAGCATCTTACTACAAAAACACAAGTGAATAATTATATTGAGCGCGTTATTTCACTTAAAATAAAAAAGACTTCTACCAAAAAACATGAGAGCGTTAAAACCTAGAAATCAAACAGAGTTAAATTTATTTTAATTTTTATTATCGTTTTAATATCATCAAATTAATTAGTATTTTTCACTCTACCGTCATCTTATTCTTCTGGATTTTTTGAAATGATATATCACAGTCAGACTTATCCTCCAAAGTGAATATCAATTAAAAATGTTAAAAGCATTGAAATTGATTTGTTAATATTTTCAAAATTTATTCCAGCAATATAAAGCTATAAAAAAAAGATGTGGAGTATTAGAAACAGGAAAAAGGGAAAGTGGGAGATAATGGAAAAATTCAGAATAGAATACCTAGTTTGTGAATATTAGAAGATAGCAAGACAATAATGAGATCTTCAGATGGAAATATAGAATAAGCATACAATACACTTGGGAGCCATTCAAAGATTTTTATTCATGAAAACAGAAAACGCACCACATTTGATTTCTGTGTGTCAAAATGGGAGTGGAAAACATGCAGATACTTTGAATTATCAACCACCACAGGGGTTATGGCATAAGAGGTGTCTCAGAGGTTCTCATCATTTAGAAGGTAATTCAGATTAGACAAAGACATCAATCAACATAACGCAACTTACCAAATATGAAATAAAATGTGCTTCACATCGATCACTTGGAAATAGGAAGCTGTTTCTCCCCCCTCCAAATACATCATGGTTAACATGTATAGTTTTAAGGTTCTCACGAATACAGTGCCTAATTACAACCTAAGGTGAGCTTAAAAGGTAAAACATGGAACGGTCGATTTTATGTACCCGGAAATGAGCAAACAGCAAACTAGTTTACTCTACTTCACCACCTCAAAAGTGGAGCGAAGATTGGATATCGTGACAGGGCACTCTCCTTTCTCATCATAATCGGCGAAGTCTCCATTTGACAAGTCAATATTTTCAAATCTGGTTCCCTCCAGCTACAAAGGTACAACTTGCATTATTCGGAAAATACAAAATAGGCACAAACGTGGAAAATTTATGTTGTCAAAAAATATGAAGCATGTCAAAAGTCAAAACCTCAAGTAAACAATGAAAATCAGATGAAGGATTACAGAATTTGCTGATAATCTCAACAATCATGAAATCAGAAATAACATATCCAAAATGATTTGGAAGAGAAAACAAGATGACAAAGCCAATACCTAAGGAAGTGAAGATAGATATTTCCGCATCAGGGGAAAATGATCAACTAGTACAACTTTGCATGAAAGGGGGTCTGGCTCTCACTATAAATTTATTTTGAACCTAATCATTATTGCTTATAATTATTACTTTTGTTTCAGCACAAAAATTAATATTCATGCAAGTTTTGAGTTCTTAAGTAATTTTCAAGCATAAGGGATAACGTATATCTAGTTTTCAACAGTAAACATAAACCCTGATAATGTTCACTTTTACCACCTTAGAGAAAAGCTGTATGAGCTAATTGCAGTATTTAGTTGATATATCAGCAACACTGAACTATAATAGGAAATCACACATAGTATACCACACTTAGAAAACAATGAGCAACAATAAGGAGACTCACCGACTCAGCTTTCCATCCATCAGCAAATACAAAATCCACCGGCTCATATCCCCTACAGTCAAACAACATCAATGGAGCATACTTCCCTGACTGACTTTGTGAATGAGTAAGAGGTTGGCCTCTTCCTTCAATCATTGCCACTGTACCATCCCTGCCACAGAATTTGCACTGCATGCCAAGTAAAAGTTAGAGGTGCTAAATGAAATAGAATTCCACTCAGAATTTGCACTGCATGCCAAGTAAAAATACCAGAGCTACATATCATTTGTTCTACAGTGGTGCACTCATTCAAATCAATCTTATTGAAATGAATTCAATGGAGACTATAGCCATCAAAAATCAACAGCAAAGTTTGTCTGACTAGATGACATCAGTGCTAGTCAAATCTTGTCGATATTAAAACCATTACGATCAGAGTGATACAACATTTTTGAGTCAAGTACCATGCCAACTCCATAAGAATTCATAATTTGTTAGTTCATTACTGCCCTTATTTATATTGCTAATTACTAACTAAATAAATAAATCCCTAACAACCCTTAATTGGCCTAAAACTACTGGGCTAATGGGCTCTGGCCTTCTAGTCAAAGTTCCCCCTCTATCTCTAGCTATTAAGACTATTGTCTATCCTGTAAACCTCCTTAATGGGGCCTCTCACATGTCTTCTACACATTTAATCAAACAGAAAGCATGAATAAAATTATACGGTAAATAGGGGCAAACTGTATTAGCTCATTTAATGGAAGATTACAACCAAAGTAATTGCTGGGTAGCACAGGTTACAAATTTGGTCATGCAAAAATAACAAGAGTTGATCTATTTTGTTGAATTGAATCATCTAAAAACACAGTTAACAAAAATAAAGAGCTGAAGAGTGATTAATTGTACCTTCCGAACGTAATTGAGGATCCTAGGGCAAGGAAAAATTCTGGGATAAGGCTAAATGAAACAAAATTCCTCTCAGTCTTAACTCTTAAACTAAAAACGAGCTTATATATATATATATATACTTCGAAGTTGTCAAGTCAATAAACACGAAAATTCCAGTACTCATCGAGTCTACAACCACATGCAAGAAACTATTTAGATAGATAACTTCAGAGACACCAGAGTTGCATATTCTTCGTGTTCCAGAGCGCAGCATAACTTCACAGTTCAAAAATACCAGAGCTACATATCATTTGTTCTCCAGTGGTGCACTCATTCAAATCAATCTTATTGAAATGAATTCAATGGAGACTATAGTCATAAAAAATCAACAGCAAAGTTTTGTTCTACTAGATGACATCAGTGCTAGTCAAATCTTGTCGATATTAAAACCATTACGATCAGAGTGATACAACATTTTTGAGTCAAGTACCATGCCAACTCCATAGGAATTCATAGAATTCATAATTTGTTAGTTCACTGATGCCCTTATTTATATTGCTAATTAGTAACTAAATAAATAAATCCCCAACAACCCTTAATTGGCCTAAAACTACTGGGCTAATGGGCTCTGGCCTTCTAGTCACAGTTCCCCCTCTATCTCTAGCTATTAAGACTATCATCTATCCGGTAACCCTCCTTAATGGGGCCTCTCACATGTCTTCTACCCATTTAATCAAACAGAATGCATGAATAAAATTATACGGTAAATAGGGGCAAACTGTATTAGCTCATTTAATAGGATTGGGCTTTTCATAGTAAGGAAACTGTTCTTTCAAAGGTTGAGTGTTGTAGAGATCTGATGGTTGTAATAATGTGAATTTATTATTAGTAGTAATTGAAGGGTTCTTAGAAGGTAATGATGATGATGATGATACTTTTACAACCTGTGACATTGTCATAGGTCTTAATGATAATGATTTTGCTGGTACAGGGATAATAGGTAATTTTGTTTCTTTTACTTGGTCAAAAGGTTGACCATAATCTTCACTGGAGGCTGGTTTTTGCTCCATTCTTTCCCTGCAAAAATTCTCTAGTAAGAAAGTCAGGGAGTGAATTTAGTTCTCCTTTTATATGTTCAATAGTAAAATCGAAGCATGATAAAATAGCTTGCCATCTTGCGAATATTTGTTTTGAAACCAAATTTTTTACATCATTTTCTAAAACATTTGGGGCTGCTTTACAATCAGTTCTTATTAAGAAGGTTTTATTAAATAAATCTTCTTGAAATTTTGAAACACATAATACTATGGCAAGTATTTCTTTTTTAACTGTGGGGTAGTTCTTTTGAGCTTGGTTCCAAATTCCTGAATGATATTTTACTATTTGTTCTTTTGAGCTATTAGGAGGTATTTGTTTAAGAATTCCTCCATATCCTAATTCTGATGCATCTGTTTCTACAATTAGTTTGGCCGAGGGGTCTAGTATACTTATGCAAGGTATTTCTTTTACTGCATTTTTTATTTTTATTATTATAGAAGTCATTTCTTTTGTCCATGGAGGTGGGTTTTTTCTTAACCTCTTATAAAGAGGTTCGCACGTAACTCTTATACCAGGTAGGAATTCTGCTACATAATTTAAACATCCCAAAAATCTTTGTAATTGTTTTTTGTCAGTTATTTCATTTGGAAACTTATCTGCAAATTCAATAGCTCTTTTAATAGGTACTATGGTTCCTTGATAAATTTCATATCCTAAGAACCTTACTTTAGTTGTAAAAATTTTCATTTTCTTTTCTGATAAAACTAATCCCTGCTCTTTTATAATTTCTATAAATTTTTCTAGATGATATATATGCTGCTTTATTCTTTTTGAGTATACTAATACGTCATCAAGATATACTATAGTAAATTCTATATGTGGGTAAAATATATTATTAACTTTAAGAGATACCAGATTCCAAAATTTTAGTGACTCATTAATAGGAATATTAGAAAGTAACTGTCATGATGGACCAGTTTTCTTTAATTGTTACCCAAATTATGCTATGAATTTAAAAAATGAATACACCTGGCAAGCATTAAAATTACAAGTAAGATCTGATGAGACAATTATAAATGAGAAATATGATCCATTCGAAATAATCTATAGAATATATTATAAGATTACTAAGGTTAATTATGACTTTAAAGCATTAAGACAATCTTCAAAAGAAGAAACGATAATTATGCATGCAAACCTAAAGAGATCTAATATACAAACCCCTAGAAGGTTAAGACATGAAGAATTAAAAAGCAGAATGCCTGAAGAATGGGTAATACCTGATGGTATTGAAGAACCACAAATACAAAATACGAGGATAAGAGAAATAATAAGAGAAGGTCCTGATATTAGAATCAGGATGAATAGATCCCACTCATTAAGAATTCCTGATAATGTTGAAACTATTAGCCATAGAAATTCTATAGATAATTCATCAATAGGAAATATCGATGATATCGTAGGAATTGACAACAGAAGGCCACATATTGCCACTGCTGTATATAAATCACCGTCATAATTTGATCCAAGAGAATCACAAGTTTTATCAGTAATTATAAAGGAAGAGCCATTTGAGATTGATAAAGAATGGATAAGACAAGATTTTAATGCTGATTATAATAAACCACTAAGAGATTGGTATTTTACCAACCATTCAGAAAATGAAGTTATTAGACTAAGAGAACTATTTTATGATTTTATGAAAGAAAATAGAATTAGCTTATACTTCTTTGACTGGTACGTTAATTATTACTCCAAACCCGATAAGAAATTATGTCCTTTAACAAAACCAACTGTTGTTTGGAAAACAAGCTCAGGATCAGTAATAGAATCCGAATACCCTCCTAAAGAAACTATTAAAATACCAATTGGAAAAGACTTAGAAGTTGAAGCAACACCTTATAAAGATAGTAATGCAGAAGAAAACATAGAGAAAAGAGATATTAAGAAACTACATCAACAATTAAACTTTACTAATACCATGTTAGATATAATGAAAAATCAATTAGGAAGAATGGAAAATATGGAAAAAGTTATTAAGGTAGAAAAACCCATAGAAAAACCTATATATAAATTACAAAGTTTAGATAATATTAGCTTAAAATCTAAAGTAGAAACAGAAGTTGAAGAACTAAAAGAAAAACTTAGAAGTATTAGTCTAGGAAAATTAACAATTAATACATTACAAAAGGAAGAAGAATTAAAATTAAATAAAATATCTTATAAAAGAGATTATCCTAAAACCAGAAATTATTATCCTAGACCATCACCAGTAGATGTAGGCCTAGAAGAGCGAACACAATTAGTACAAAATAGTTTTTCAGGCTCAGACTTAGTAGAATGGAATATAGATGGATTAAGTGAACAAGCCATTTTAGATCAAATGTGTAATATGACTATGGCTGCAACTGCCTATAAGATGAGAAAAGCCTCTGATAAAGAAGCAGCAATTATGATAACTCAAGGATTTACAGGACAATTAAAGGGTTGGTGGGATAATTTTCTCAGTATCCAAGAAAAAGAATTAATTATTAATAGTATTAAACAAGAAGATCAGTCATCAGACGCTACATCCACATTAATATACACTATTATTAAAAATTTTGTAGGAGATCCCAGTATTTTTAAAGATAGGATACATACTCAATTAATGAATTTAAGATGTCCAACCATGTCTGATTATAGATGGTATAAAGATGTTTTTATGTCAAAAGTTATGATAAGAGATGATGCACATGCGCCTTTCTGGAAAGAAAGATTCGTAGCAGCCTTACCAAAATTATTCTCTGAAAAAGTATTACAAAAACTACAAACACAGTTTGGGACCCAGATTCCCTATAATTCATTAACTTTTGGACAATTGCATAATATAATAGTACAAACAGGTATAGAAGTATGCACAGATACCAAGATACAACAGAAAATAAAACAAGAAAGTATCACGGGTAAAAGAGAGCTTGGCACTTTTTGTTATCAATATGGAATAACTCCTGAAAAAGCACCTAGTGGGCAGCATAAAGTTAAAAAGAAAAAATTTTATAAAAAACCTAAATATAATATAGACAAACCCCTTTATTATGAACAGAAATATCATAAAAAATTCTATAGGACTCCTAAAGGAAAACCTAAATTTCCTAATAAGAAAAAACAAGTAACATGTTGGAAGTGTAAAAAACAAGGACATTATGCTAATAAATGTACGACAGAACAAAAAATAAATAAAATAGAAAATAAAGAAATTAAACATGCTTTAACAGCCATACTAATCAATTCAGAATCAGAAGAAGAATCAAGTTATGAGGATTCTTCTGAAACTGAAGATTATTTTATACAACAATTAGACTTTATGTCAGAAGAAGAGAGCTCAGGAGGAAATAGTGGGAAAGAGGAACAGGATAATAATAATTGTTTAGGAATAGGATTATGTAACTGTAGAAACTGTGAAAAAACTGTAAATGTTTTAACTAAAGAACAAACTTCTACACTAGTCAAAATAATTGACAAGTTAGAAGATACACCATTAAGGGATGAGTTTATAAGACAATTAGCTGAATTAGTTAAAAAAGAAGAAGAAAGTAAGCAAGAAATAAGACCAATAGAAATAAAAGAAATTTATAATCGTTTTAAAAATCTACAAGAAGAAGTTTCCCTTAATTCTCTCAAAGAAGAGATAAAAAAGTTAAAAAGAGAAGTTTCAGAATTAAAACAACAAAACATTAATATGGACTACAGATTACTAAAAATAGAAGGAGAAAACATAATAAAAATCCAAGAACAATCTTTGCAAAATAATGAAGGGACTAGTAATATAACAATCCCCGAGAATTATATTAACCTAGGTACAGAAAATTATATAAATATATTAACATTATTAGTAAGTCAAAAATAGTTCACTACGATAACTTTAATAGTAGGAGAAGAAAAATTTGATTTAATAGCTATGGTAGATTCAGGAGCTGATGTTAATTGTATACAAGAAGGATTAATACCCACAAAATATTATGAGAAAACTACAGAAAGAGTCTTAATGGCAGAAAATGACAAAATGACTATAGACTATAAGTTATCCAAAGCAAAAATTTGTAAAAATAGGGTATGCTTCGCCACTACATTCTTTTTAGCAAGGAATATATCTCATCAAGTTATATTAGGAAATCCTTTTACTTTATTATTATATCCCTTTAATGTCAACATCGACGGAATAACTTGTACAAGAATCCCTAATCATCCTGTCCATTTTGAATTTCTCACAAGACCAAAACAGCATGAACTCAATATGTTACAACACCTATCTACACAGGTTAGTGTAATGGAAACAGAAGTAAAACAAATTAATTGTTTGAGTCTAGAGAAAATTTTACAACACTTACCACGTCAAGTTAATATCATAGAAAGAAAGACAAGACAAATTAACTACTTAAACCAAGAAGTTACACATAAAAGAATAGAAGAACAATTACAAACTCCAGAAATACAAGATAAAATAAAAGCAATTGAAGAAAAAATTAAAAAAGAATTATGTAGTTTAAATCCCACAGCTTTTCAACATAGAAAATTACATGAAATATCTTTACCATATGAAGATGGGTTTAATGAAAAAGATATACCAACAAAGGCAAAACCGATACATATGAACAAAGAGTATCTAGAATATTGTAAAAAAGAAATACAAGAATATCTAGATAAAGGACTAATAAGGCCTTCAAAATCACCCTGGAGCTGTACAGGCTTCTATGTGATGAAAGCATCTGAAATAGAAAGAGGTGCTCCAAGATTAGTTATCAATTATAAACCTCTAAACAAGGTATTAAAATGGATTAGGTATCCTTTACCAAATAAAAGTGATTTAATTAAAAGATTAAATAAAGCAAATATCTTTTCAAAATTTGATTTAAAATCAGGATATTATCAAATTGCAGTAAAAGAGGAAGATAGATATAAAACAGCCTTTGTAGTACCTTTTGGACATTATGAATGGAATGTAATGCCTCAAGGATTAAAAAATGCTCCAAGCGAGTTTCAAGAAATAATGAATAATATATTTTACCCACATATAGAATTTATTATAGTATATCTTGATGACGTATTAGTATACTCAAAAAGAATAAAGCAGCATATATATCATCTAGAAAAATTTATAGAAATTATAAAAGAGCAGGGATTAGTTTTATCAGAAAAGAAAATGAAAATTTTTACAACTAAAGTAAGGTTCTTAGGATATGAAATTTATCAAGGAACCATAGTACCTATTAAAAGAGCTATTGAATTTGCAGATAAGTTTCCAAATGAAATAACTGACAAAAAACAATTACAAAGATTTTTGGGATGTTTAAATTATGTAGCAGAATTCCTACCTGGTATAAGAGTTACGTGCGAACCTCTTTATAAGAGGTTAAGAAAAAACCCACCTCCATGGACAAAAGAAATGACTTCTATAATAATAAAAATAAAAAATGCAGTAAAAGAAATACCTTGCATAAGTATACTAGACCCCTCGGCCAAACTAATTGTAGAAACAGATGCATCAGAATTAGGATACGGAGGAATTCTTAAACAAATACCTCCTAATAGCTCAAAAGAACAAATAGTAAAATATCATTCAGGAATTTGGAACCAAGCTCAAAAGAACTACCCCACAGTTAAAAAAGAAATACTTGCCATAGTATTATGTGTTTCAAAATTTCAAGAAGATTTATTTAATAAAACTTCTTAATAAGAACTGATTGTAAAGCAGCCCCAAATGTTTTAGAAAATGATGTAAAAAATTTGGTTTCAAAACAAATATTCGCAAGATGGCAAGCTATTTTATCATGCTTCGATTTTACTATTGAACATATAAAAGGAGAACTAAATTCACTCCCTGACTTTCTTACTAGAGAATTTTTGCAGGGAAAGAATGGAGCAAAAACCAGCCTCCAGTGAAGATTATGGTCAACCTTTTGACCAAGTAAAAGAAACAAAATTACCTATTATCCTTGTACCAGCAAAACCATTATCATTAAGACCTATGACAATGTCACAGGTTGTAAAAGCATCATCATCATCATCATTACCTTCTAAGAGCCCTTCAATTACTACTAATAATAAATTCACATTATTACAACCATCAGATCTCTACAACACTCAACCTTTGAAAGAACAGTTTCCTTACTATGAAAAGCCCAATCCTATTAAAATATTAACCATTGAAAAAGAGTGGTTCAAAAAAGACAGAAAAACTCTATACAAGACTATTTTCCCAAACACTTTCCATTACATTCCTATTAACCCACAAAAAACCCAGAAATTCTATGAGTTCATATTAGTAGACACTGGATCTATTGAATTAACACATTATAGAGACTCCAATACCAAACAACCTATTTATTCAAAAATAAAAATCATGAAAATATTATCTCTAAAAGAATGGGAATTACCCCCATATCAGTCTAAAAACTTCTCTTTGAAGTTTGAACCTCAAAACTATACCTATTATGATTACCAAGAAGCATGGAACCATATTTTATTCCTATCACCAAGTCCCCATTCTTGGTTCATATGGTTCAGGAAGGGGATATCATTACAATTTCCCAAATGGTTCCAATCATGGTTCCAGAATTTTGGACCAATAGAAGCCTTCTTCCCGAAAGAAGCCAGTATGGCGTATGAATACTTCAAAAGCAAGTCATCATTTCTACAAGAATACAAATTCATTTCATTTATAGCAGCTATGGGAATAAGCTGGATTATGACTTGGGAATATGATTCAGCAGCATATGAGGAATGTGCAAGCATACAATATTTAGTAAGAATAATAAAAATTAAGTGGTGGAACAAATATGATATAAATCTGCTAAGTAAAAGAGCTATTGATCAATGGTTAACAACATCACAAAAGCGTCCGGCAATAACAGCTTCAAGCACCAACAATGAGCAAATAGCATATAAAAAAGAGACCCAATTCTTAGCACAGAAGCGACAAATTATGGCAGCACTAGCAGCAGCAACCTCAGAAGAAGATATCCAGAGCTCCCTGCAAGCAATACAAACAGTACCTCTTGGAGAAGACGAAGAGGTGCAATCCAGCCCAGCTCATTATTATCAAGACTCTCAAGACCCATTTGAGATGTAAAAAGTATTATATATGCAATAAATGTAAAAGCCCAATCATAAAGAAAAATGATCTTTGTAAGCTCAAAAAAAAAAAGAGAGTAAAAAGTAAAAAGTAAAAAAGTAAAAGTAAAAAGTAAAAGCAAACAGTGAATGTCGGCAAACAGTAAAAGCAAACAGTGAATGTCGGCAAACAGTAAAAGCAAACAGTACTGTCGGCAAACAGTACTCAAATAGTCATCATTTGGGGTCTATAAATACCAAAGGCCTCACTCATTCAGGGATATCAAAAACTTGAATACTCAAGAAATCTCTCTACTCTTATATCTTCTTACTTTATAAATTCTCCCAGTATTTGTAATCATCTTCAAGAAGTGTATCAACTCTGCAAGCAATAAAAGTACAAGTTCATCTTTGTAAGCTTACTATCTTTCTTTTATTTATTTTCTTAGCTATTATTCTTATACCATGAAAGAGTTTTATAAAAGGCTTAGATCTTTAAAATTAGTTAGAAGAAATATGAAAACAAGAGTAATAGCAATAGATAGAAAAATAAGAGAACTAATAACTGAATCTTCGGAATTAAAAGTAGAAATAAAAAAGATGGACAAGAAAATAATCAGAACTAAAAAGCTTCTACAACAAATTAAAACCAGAAAATCAGTAAAAACCGCTAGACAAACTATTAAGAATAAACGCATTCATTATGTTAGAAGAATGCATTACTTACATGTACAAAGCATGAGACAACTTTTAGAGATAGAATCAAGAATACATATTTTTAATGTTCAAAGAATTGATGGTAATCCCCAACCTTTACAAGAAACAAATCAACCTATAATAGACCAACCTTTACAAGAAACAAATCAACCTATAATAGCCCTATATATATATATATATATATATATATATATATATATATATATATATAATTTGGTATGTCCAAGCATGCAACTCTACTTTAACTCATTGAGGACTACATTAGAAGATGATATAGTATTTAATTACGTACAGAATAGTATGTAACAAAGACAAAGTATTAATGATCTTCATATTTTTGTTCTAATAATTTTCTATGTTATTTTCTTTTTCATAAAATGTATTCATATCTTGGGTGCATGTTAGCTAGCAGATAGTTTTTTAGATATAACAAAATACAATTAATTTATATCTGAAATATAATTATTATATTACATCAAGGAGAGAGAACAATAAAATTATATTTTAAAATTAATTATCTTATTTAAATTATAATTAAGAATTCGTTTTATATACCCTGGTAGTATATAGTGTATAATATAAAGTAAAAATATTTAACTTAATCACAATTTTTACGATAATTATATGTTTAACTTGATCTTAAATAAGTTTCAAATTAAAGAATTAAGATATTTTATTTTCTCAAGTATTACATTTTTTTACAACTTAATATAAAAAATAAAAAATAAAGGAATATTGGTTTGATTGCTATATCAAAATAAAACCATTTAAAAAATTTATACTATTTTTTATATCAAAATAAAAGTTTACATCAAAATAAAACTATTTATAAAGGAGACCATTGTGCTACTATCATAGGATTTTTTTTATATATATTTTACCACTCTATTTTTATTATTAAATTTGTATTTAACATTATGTGTGGTATGAAATATAAGTTTTAATTCTATTTTCTTCGCATGTGATTTTATTTTTATATGATTTGTTAATTTTTTTTTTTTTTTGGATAGTACAACAAGTTCTAGATCTCATTACAAGAAAAGAAAATTCTAGTAGGAGTAGCAAATAAAAAATAGCAATAAAACATACATGACTAACATTTTATATTTATTTTTTATTTGTACCTACCATATCATACATAATAAAATACTAAATACTAATTATACAATAATTTTTTTTGATATTGTCATCAAAATTATTGTAAATTAAAATTTTATTAAAAGGTATTTATTATTATTATTATTTATAGATAATTTTTCTATACATAAACCGATACTGAGTTAGTTGCCCTATTATATATAAGGATCAAAATAAATATATATATAAAAAATAAAACACTATCGTTGATATGCTATGATATTTGTTTTTTATATTGACTGCCTATTACAAACTGTACACAAACCTAATATTAATTATAGGAAATCTCACTCCCAAAAGCACAAAATCCAATTTTTTTTATCAATTTTTGAAGTGAAAAAATGTGGTTTTTTTTTTGTTTCACTATTGTTTTAGAAAAATTAAAAGTAACTCAGAAAAATTAAAATTCTAAAAGAAGATATTGACAAAGAGAGTGAGACAGAGAGCACTTAAAAAGAGAGAATTTAATAAAAAATCGAACAGATATAATAATAGAATTCTTTGCTATGGCTACGTCATTCTGTCGCTATAATGACATAACTGTTGTAAAAAATTTTCTTATTGTCTACTCAATCTTTTGGTGAATTCTCTCTCTTCAAACTCTTTCTCTTATTCTCTTTATCATTATCTTCTTGGAAAATTATAGCGTACAGAGGTAATGTTATACAAATTTGAAGAGATTTTGTGTTGTTAAAAGTTGTCATGACAAGTGGTGTGTTGATAGTTGTAGAGGAGCAGCTCGACAGAGGTGTTTCAGGCGTTGTGGGCCTGGGAGTTCTTGGAGCCGTGCTAAGTGGTCATAACTCATAAGGAGGGAAGCCCGTAACGGGCCTTGGATGTGGGTTTCGTAACCGTTATTGTATAGGAAATGGACTATGGAGAAAATAAGTTGGACCAAGTATGTATACATTGTTAGTGGGTTTAAGGAGTTAGAGTTTCACGTGCCCAAAAAAAAAGGAATGAGAGTTTCAGGATTGTTAGAACAGGAAAAAAAATGTCAAGAATAGTAAGATTGGGTTTGATTTAAATGTCTTCTCCTTCTTGTGATTTTTGCAACAAAAACTTATGTAGACTTAATTAGATACAAATAATAATGAGCATGTAAAAAAATAAAGAATAAAATAGCATAAATTAAGTATATTTAAAAATTAATACATTTTATACCTAAAAAAATCAACACATTGTTGCTGGATGTGATAAAATGAAGATGAAATTTTACATAGTCATGGATAAATGTTATTATTTTTGTTTATTTTGTAAATCGTATTTAATTCGAAGGCAGTATGAAAAAATGATAAACCGAGAACTTGTTATGACTATGACTAATTTTGATATATGAAAAATTATCCTTTTAGATTTTATATTTACGAAATTAAGCTATATTTTTATTAATTTTGTAAATTTATTAATGTTTATTTTTGTTATATCTTATGTTAGGTAATGTTTGACTTTTTATGTTATTCTTCGTTAAAATACAAGTTTTATTATATTTAGAAATTAAGGTATTATTTATAAATTTAGATTCTCTAAATTTTGAATTTTCATTCTAGAAGGTAAAGTGTGATCTCTCACCTTTGAATAATTTCTCTCTCATATTTTCTCTTAGTCCCTACTTATGAAATAAATAATGAAAGATTACACTTTATACTTTACACTTTAAAGTAAATTTCAAAATTTAGAGGATCTAAATCCATCATTTATTATTGTATTACCACATAAGATTTTTATGTATGTTGTAATTTTTCTAAATTTGAAAAGTATTTTTAGCTGTCTCTATTCGGTGAAGACTTACTGACGTTACTCTCTAATTAATATTATGAGTTTCATTAATAATCTCTGTTATTATGGTTATAATTGGACTCCAAAATATATCTCGTTGACATCAAAAAAAGGGTTCCTACAATGACTGCTTCTTGTGTGTCGTGCTATGGGTTTCTCGTTAATTCGACCAGTGCGTGAAACCTGCGAAGAAGACAACGACGCTCAAGTCAGGGTCAAACTTCAGAATGCTTGATATCTAAAGACACGGTGTTTTTTTTTTTTTTGTCATTGTATTGAAACATGTGATGCCCCTCTATAGCTCGCAAGGGGCTGTATTTATTGTCATGTTGCGGTAATCAACTTAGAAGCGTAATCTGAGAGTGATGGTGCTTCTATAATGGTGTGAAACGTATAATGACCCTCAATTTTAAAAATATAAATATAAATAAGTTATAATTTATTTTATAAAATTAGAATCTCCTTATTTAAAAAAAATATATTATTCAATTATCAGAAAACGAACTAATAATTTTAATTTAATTAAATTCATATTATTATTATTATTATTATTATTATTATTATTATTATTATTATTAATATTATTATTATCTTCTGACTTTCCTATTTTGATTACCTATGCTTTCGTTTATATATATATATATATATATATAATATACCTTATTATTATTCACTAAAGTTCATTCCTGTATTATTATTATTATTATTCACTATTTAACCTAATACTTTAATCATTATATATATATATATATATATATATATATATATATATATATATATCCACTAAAATTTATCATTATCGATATGTATACGTATACATATAATATTAAGCTTTGTAATATAATATTATGCTATTATAATTCATTCTTAGCTTCCTTCTATATAAGTATAATTTATTATTACAATTCCCTTTCATAAAGTGTATATATAATATAAAGGAAGCTAAGGCGGCGTACTAATCATACATATATATATATATATATATCATTAACGTATGCGAGAGGAAAAGAACAGAAAGAAAACGGAGAGAGAAGACCAAGAGAGAACATAATTCTTCTGAACCTCCGGCTTTGATTTTTTTTGTAATCCGTAACTCCAATCAAAAATCTAATCCGGTAAGAGTATTCGTAACCTCTTCTTCTACACGTTGGCACCATTTTTGATTAGTGGAAGTTGACAGTGACATAGTTCATCTTTTCTTTGGGTTTGGCCAACGGGAATTTTAGGAGGCATAGACGATTCTGGACGTTTTCTTCTTCGATAGCTCGGTCAGAAAGCTTCTCCAGAGTTTTGAATATTTTGATTCAAAACTCAGGCTAGAAGGTATGGTTTTGGTTTCTCGTAGTTAACATTTAATGTCACGTGAAAACTCAGGCTAGAAGACCTTAAGATAGGAATGGACTGAATGTATAATTGATGGATTGTGTATATGGAATAGAATGTGTGGTTCAGCTGTTGTTAATAATTTGCTGTTGAAGTTGGTCGGTTTGGAAAAAGATTTAATATTGGTATTTGTTTGATTATGAAATAATTTGTTACTGGAAATGATCTGAGTGACTGATGGGTGTTTGGTTTGATAGTTGGGACCCTTGAAGGGTGGCAGAAATTTCAGTTTTAGAGGAGATATTGCCAAAATTTCTTTAAGAATTGGAGTTTGATTTGAGGTAATATTTTAAAAGGGAAAGAGATTATTATGTGGCTTGTATATTTGAGACTATTTGTTGACCCTCTGTCGCAAGATGTGACCGGGCACTTTAACTCCCCGGATTCCCCCATGGGCATGCATATAAATATGAATATTGAATATTATTGAGCTTGGAGTTTAACTCCATGGAATACTATACTATTGAGCTTGGAGTGTGACTCCATGGAATATTATATTTGAGCTTGGAGTTTGACTCCATGGAATATTATTGAGCTTGGGGATGCGCGCACAGAGGGACCGTCCAATGGTTAACTACCAGGACTTGTCGGGTTGGCTGTATAACCGACAGATGAGACTCATCAGCCATAGGACAGGCATACATCATATGCATTTGTTTGCTTTGTTTGGGTGTGCATTGCTTTAGTTTGCTTAACTGTTAAATTCTGCTTATCTGCTACTTGTTCTACTTGCTGTAAATGCTTCTCTATCTGCGTTTTCTTTGCTTGAATTGTATGTGTATGTTTTTTTGGAAATTCCTCTTGACGAAGGTGTGAGGAGAGAGGATTATCCCACCAATGATTCGGAGGATTAGAGGAGACAGAACGTGAATTATTAGGTTAAAGTTAGATTCAGAATTAGAATACCTTAGATAGCTTACCTAACTTTTGGTTTAGTTTATTTTCCTTAAGAACGATTCTGAGTGTCGAAGTTTTAGGATTGCCTCTGGCTTTCCCGAGACCTTTTATATTAACTATGCGGGCACCTTTACCATACTGAGAACCTCCGGTTCTCATCCCATACTATGTTGTTGTTTTTTCAGATGCAGGTCGAGAGACACCTCGTTGAGCATTTGGGTATCCTCTTTACGAGCGAAGAACTGTCTTTTGGACTGTCATATTTTGTTTTAGGCTATGTATATATGTTTATAGAATCTCCGCATGTATATTTTGTGTTTTGTCCCTCCTAGAGGTCGACTTGGAGATACAGGGGTTTATTTTGTGGTTTGAGTTTTATTTTGGGTTGTATATAAACATAATTATATACTCTGGTCGGCCTTAGCTTCGCAGGTCGAGTCTGGAGCTTGCTATCTGAGTTTTGGAACTCTGATATGTATATATATGTGTTCAGTTATCTTTCGATTTTACCTGTCCGTTTTACGAATATCCATGCGAGTGTGTCACGATTTTCTATTTATCAATTTGTTTAGCTTGTTCTTCAAGGCTCCTAAATATGATTTCACCCAACTATATCTATGTAGATATCATTTTCTTTTAGAGGTCGTAATACCTTGCCACCTCTGCTTTACGACTTAAGCGTAAGGCCCTGTGTGGTAGGGTGTTACAAAACGGCTGTTTGTTTAAACTAATTGGAAAATAGTTGCTCAGAGGTTGAGAAGCTAGTAGACAACCTTTGAATCAATATCCATATTCGTCACTCGATTGATGGATCTTCCGCTCTCTAGCCATCACGTTCTTCACCCAAGATAGCGTTTACTGTGTATAAACTGAGTAGGAACTGCTGCATTAACAATAACAGCATAATTCATGCAGTATCGCCAAAAAGGGAAAGTGTAAAGATATGTTGAATTGAATAGTGTATAATTGCAGCTTAGATGTGTTGTGTCAGTGTCATAGTTGTCAAAATCGAAAAAGTGTTTGAACCAGTCAGACCTATGGTTTATTGGTTTATTGATCCGACAGATGAGTAACTAGTTGAACTGGCAGAACCGGTCCTACGTAAATTTAGAATATAAAATAGTCTAAAGCGTAAATTTAAAAATTAAAAAATATATATGTTCACTAATATTTTAAAAATAATCAAGTGATAACAAATTATAATTAATAAGTTATAATCTAGTTATTATTAAATAAGTATATAAAATTCTAGTATTTTTTTTATAATAACGATTGCTTAGTTTTATTTTTATATTAAAGTAAATATTTTTTTGTTTTAATGACTTATTAATTAGTTTATATTATTTATTACATCGTATATGTTATATGTGTTTATCGAAAAATAATATTAATAAATATCGTATAATCATATAAAAATAAGTATATTGTAAATAATAAAAATATTTAATATTTTTTATTTATAAGCATGTTTAATTATATTTAGATTAATAAATATAAATAATAAAAAATATAATTAATTACGACTATACTAAGTTGTTTGTTTTTTGTAAAATATACAATGTATAATTGTTTTACCACTACGAATGTTCTAAGTTTGAACTACAACCACATAAATAAATTTTTCTTTACAACATATATTAGTCCCTAATCTTTTTTTTTTGTTTTCTCTAAGTTCTTGACATTGTATAATATTATAATCATTTTAAAATAATAATTAGTTCTTGACCTTTCATCTTTCATAAAATAAAAGATAAATTAATCTTTAATCATTTTTAAACAAGTTATAAATTAATTATTTATTTTTCTAAAAAATAGCCTTATTAAAAAATTACCACCATAATTGCTTTTGTTAAACAATAATTTATTCAAAAAAATTATTCAATTCTAATTTTGTAGAGTCGGTTTGTGCGTAGGGTGTCCCCCACTCTTGTCCCGGAGCGCTAAGGGGCTAGAGTTTTTGAAACTAGGGTCGTAGGAATAGCACACTAACTTCATCTTGCAATACTAATCAAATTTTGCGATTAAAAGTATAGACGCAATTAATTCGCAACACGTATCCTCCGAGAATCGGGAAGTATATCCTCTTTTCTTAGAGATCTAAAGATCGCATGTGAGGCAATGAGCTCTATCAAGATCATCAATTCAATTCGCAACAGATTGCATATAGGAAATGGAGGAGGTGGTGACGTGAATGAGGGTGTGTTGACATAAGAGCCTAGCAAAAAAAAATCTCTACGGAGTCTTCGCGTCGACCCATTTTGTTTCTTGTAGGTACATGATATTAATCTTTCTCCTTGTCATGATATCCATCACCTCCATAGATTTTCTTGTTAGAGCGCCTATATTCCATGTCCAAAATCTCAACTTTTTGTCATTTCGACCTTTACCTTTACCTGTTTCTTTGTGAAATAACTTATTTATCCTCATCCGTTCACGAAAACGCGGTTACTCATTTAACATTACACCCGAACACCGATGCAGCGGCTCTTACTCATTTGACACTGTACTTGAGCCATACAGCGCGTTGCTTCTAGACAATGACTTAGCTTTAGCACAATAACGTCTTTGATTTATGTCATGAAGATTCGACTAAGTTTTTATGTTGGTTATCGAAGGCCTAACACAACCCTCCTCCTTTATCCGGACTTAGAATCGGCTATGTACTGCAAGTATAACATAGGTAGAGTTAAATTTATAATTTTAAAAATAAAAATATTAATTTCTTTAAAATAATAAAAAGTGACCAAACAGACATGATAGGGTCAGTTGAGTTGAGCTGCTAGTTTTAACGTGAAAATAACTTGCTTAAATTTAAAATATCAATATTAAATTATTAAGTGAAGATTTATAAACAATATTTTTTTATGTTAAATAACATTTAGGAACAGCTATTTTAGCACATAACAATTATATAGTGTTGAATTAATTGTTTCTAATAAAATAGCGGTGATTGTATTTATATTTGTAATATGATGAAATTATTGATAAATGAAATATATCTATTGGATAATTTATTTATTTTTTTTCCAAAAAAATAGAAACAATATAGACAAAGGTCATACTATATAATATATTGAAATGATGTAAATAAATGCTTGCTAAATAAGTCTTTACTGTTTACCGAAAAAAATAATTAGCAACTAATAACTATAAAAACAAAATCAAATTCTCACAAAAGGTTATTTTCCAAACAAAATATTAAACATTAAATAAAAAACATAACTATGTTCCACAAAAATATTATTTTCTAATTTAATGGCCAATGTCCAATTGCTATACTCAGTGTAATGTTTTTGAGTTCGTTTTTTTACTCTTGTGTCTCGTATTCATATAAAACAATGGTCCAACAGTCCATCATTAAGAACGGAACTTGGTTAATTCTGTTCGAAATGTTGGCTCAGCTTCAAAACACCCAAACCACATTTGGAAGAAGTTTTTTTGCAAGGATTCGACTATGGTGCTGAAACAAAAGTTTTTCAGCATCTGTTGAAAAGAGTTGGCATTAGAAAAAAAGAACACGTATCGTTGTTATTTTATAGGAGGAGACAAGTTCTGAGACAAAGCAGTCAGAGCAGAAATTTTTATAAATTGATTACCTTGTGAGGTCTGATAATATTATAGGATTAACGAATTATTAATTTGGATTATATTTTTTGGTTATTGTTGTTTTGGGCATGGGCTTATGTTTTATTTTTTGGCGAATATGAATTAAAAAGATGTATGCTTAGTTTTTGGTGAATAAATTATTCTTTCAAGGTCGAAAGTAAAAACCAAAATATCATAGAGAAATAACATAATAATAATAATAACAACAACAACAAATAATACATTTAAAATGATTGAATTTCATTGTCCCCAAATTTTTTCTAACCCGCGATAATCCAAATTAAAACCATGAATTTTTTATTTAAATTAATAAAATATATTATTTATTGAAATTTCTAACATAAATAAAAAATATAAAATTATCATTTTAAATTGATGGTACACATTTTGGATATACTGTTTCAAATTTTATAAATTACAGGTACTATATATTCAGTTATATTTAAAAAAAATAAAAAAATAAGTATAGAGTGTTTAAGATATATTCTGCAAAAAATTAAGGTCAGTGTATCAAAAATATATACAATAATACGAGTATATTTATTTATATTAGTTTTGCACATATTTTAGATGCATTTAAAATTTTAAATTATTAATTTTTTAATTTAAAAATTTTATACCGTTATTTTTTTTAAATCAAATATATAAATATAATTAATCATATAAAAATTGATAATATTATTGTTTAATTTGGTATGCATAATTTTCTAAATAAAATATTCTACGTAAGTAAAGTTAAATTATATCTAAAAATTTAAAAAAAAAATTGCTAGTATTTAATGAGTTCTTCACTATTCTTTTAAATTTTGAATGACTCATTAATTATTTATAAATGTTCTTCAATTTTTTTTATAAAAAAAATTAAAATCATCAAATTACAAAATACTAGCAAAAATAAATTTTTTTTTAAATTTCTAGATATAATTTAACTTTACTTACCTAGGATATTTTATTTAAAAACTCATGCATACCAAATTAAACAACAATATTATCAACTTTCATATGATTAATTATGTTTATATATTTGATTAAAAAAAATAGCGGTATAATATAAAATTTTTAAACTAAAAGATTAATAATTTAAAATGTTAAATGCATTTAAAATATGTGCAAAACTAATACAAATAAATATATTCATCTTATTGTATATATTTTGGGTACACTGATCTTAATTTTTTGTAGAATATATCTCAAAATTCAATACCTATTTTTTTTATATTTTTTTAAATATGACTGGGTACAGTACCCTATAATTTATAAAATTCGAGACAGTATACTTAAAATGTGTACTATCAATTTAAAATGATAATTTTATTTATATTAGGTATTTTAATAAATAGTATATTTTATTAATTTAAATAAAAATTCATGATTTTAATTCAGATTATGGCGGATTGAAAAAAATTTAGGAATAATGGACTTCAATCATTTTAAATGTATTATTGTTGTTGTTGTTTTGGTTTTTACTTTCGACTTTAAAAGAATAATTTATTCACCAAAAACTAAGCATACACCTTTTCAATTCACATCCGCCAAAAAAATAAAATACAAACCCAAGCCCAAAATAATAATAACCAAAAAAAATAATCCAAATTAACAATTTCTTAATGCTATAATATTATCAGACCTCACACGCTAATTAATCTGTAAAAATTTCTGCTCTTGCTGCTTTGTCTTAAAATTTGCCCCCTCTTATAAAAACAACAACCACACGCATTTTTCTTTTCTAATGGCCATTTCCTTTCAGCATTCAGCAATAAATCATTTAGAAAAAATTAAATTAAATTAAATTAACATCAGCAGCACTACCAGCACACCGCACGTCAGTGTTCACAATTTGATATTTTTCAACATGAAATCAAATTCTTTTTTCTACTTTCTTTTTCCTCAATTTTTCTTACCTTATTTTGCAGATGGATTTCAGACATAGTTTCAGATGAATCAGTTTTCCAACGACAGAATTTCACCAAAGACACTACCTAAGTGGAACTTTTCATTGCTCCCAAATTCCCAAAAACCAAAATCACATTCAAGCCATTAACCAAACCACCCTCGAAGTTAAAAAACACATCATATGCATACAAAAACTCAGAAAACTCACCGAAATTATCTTCAATATCTTTCAATTATGCTAAGATTAGTATTGAACTTATAGTTTACTTAAAGAATTATGCTACAACTAAGAATAAGATATAATAACGTAAATATACATTAAAAATTCTAATTTTTTTATTTTAATTTGAAAAATTTCTTTTCGTATTCGTGATTTTTATCTAATTCTTTTTATTTCTTGATATATGCAATATTATATTATATACCTGCATATATACTCGATTATTATTATTATTATCAAAGGGATTTAATTTTTTTTATACCAAAAATAAAAAAATTCGAATCTGCAACCTCTTAAGTGAGAATGAAAAGATTATACTATTTGAGTTATAACTCGTTGAATTGAAAGAATTTAATTTACAAGTTTCACATCATATCCAAATTATTCATCTATTAAAAAAAATATGGATTGAAACCTGGAATAAATATATAATAGGTGTCAAACTTTTTCCTATTTTCTGCCGTTGTTTCACATGTATTTAATATTTATTAGATGCAGAAATCTTTTATGATTACGAGTTTAATTTGTCATACTAAAATTCGTGTAAATGGAAGAACCGCACATATATGTATTATTATAAAGGGAGTGTTCAAGAGAACCAATAATTAAGTTTTTTAGTGGAGAATCTCATTCAGCAAGCACCAAACATTTGATGATGAATATAGGTAGAAAAAAACATGGCGAATCTATAATTAGGAGTTTTGAACAAAAGCATGGTTGATGGTTCAATTCATAAATATTAGTCTTTTGAAGTAATATAAAAAGAACTAAGTAAATTCTTAAAATGTTTAAATATATTTATGCTTACATGATTATATCAATATATTTTTTATTTACTTAATTTGCTTTTTAAGCATTATTATAATGTAACTAAATTTTATTTGGTATATAATTTTATTATTATGTACGCTTATATAAAAAAATATTTACTTAATTTGTCTCTTTAAGCATTATTATAACATTATTTTATATGGTATACAATTTTATTAAGTTACCTATAAAACGTGTTTTTATTTAATAAAAAATATATCTAGTGATTTCTTTTTATTTTTTATTAGAGATACATAAATAATTGTATCTAATATGTTTCTTATGTAATATTCTTTTTTATTATTACTAGATTAAGTTCTTGGAGGCATAAAGTTCATTTTTTTTATGGTCCTCGACTCGTGGCATGAAGTTCATATTTAAATATAGGCATAGTTGTAAGAACCGAACCGGTGATCGAACCGGTCAGGTTACTGGTTCACTGGTTTATTGGTTCAACCAATAAATTGCTGGTTGAACCGGTAAAATCGATTTCACGTAAATAAAAAATATAAAATACTAAAAATAGTCATAAACTTAATAAATTCAAAATATATATCTTTAGTTCTTCACCAACATTTTAAAAACAACCAAGTTTCAAAGTCTAAATATAACTAATACAAAGATAAACATAAAATTAGTTAGTACTAGTACATTAGTATCTTAATTAAACACAATAAGAAGAAACATGGAATTGGTGTCTCACTGGCAGTGAGTCTTTATCTATTATTATATAATTTATTAAAAAAAGTCACAAAAGAAA
Organism: Arachis hypogaea; assembly: GCF_003086295.3. Taxonomy (NCBI): domain Eukaryota; kingdom Viridiplantae; phylum Streptophyta; class Magnoliopsida; order Fabales; family Fabaceae; genus Arachis; species Arachis hypogaea. Next base: position 150,408,996 of record NC_092051.1, on the reverse strand, counting down.
TATAATTTATTAAAAAAATGATATTAATAGATATCATATAATCATGAAAAAAATAAACTGTGAATAATAAAAAATTTTTATTTATCTTTTTAATTTGTATATATTTAATAAAATTTATAGTTAAATAAAATATAATTGATTTAAAATTAAGTGATTTTATAATTAAAATAAATTGAATATAAATAAAATAAAAGATTGCTATATGTATTATAATTTGTCCATAAATTTTCAAAAGACATTGCAGCTGGGTGGTGGAATCATTCTCGTTGTATGCTAAGTTCACGGGTTCGAAACCCATGGTGGCCATTTTGGAAAATTTTTCAAAATTCATAAGGCATGACACTTGGCAAGACATGGAGCATATGGAGTACGGTCGAATGCAGGTGCGCCGATGCGTCATAAGTTTCCCTTCAACTGCCACCCACGCGGTTCGGTCCGGTCCGGTTTTTACCGGATTTGACCGGTTTTTACCGGTTCATTCCGGATTTGACCGGTTCGTACCGGTTCTTTGCCTTGAACGGTCCTAAACTTGGACCGGACCGGTATGAAGTCCGACTCACCGGTTTTCCGGTCGAACCGGCCGGTCCGGTCCGGTTTTGACAACTATGAATATAGGTGTTATTTCATTGCCAAACAAAATATGCTTTCCGTTGAAAAAATGTTATATCATTTTGGGGAATAGAACATTTGATGTAGTTTCACATTTTCATTACCAAACGATAATACATTGGTTTAAAAAATATATCTAGTGCAACTTGGCCCAGCCCAAATCATATTTATTCAAGTATGTAAATGGGCTTGCTCATGGGTTCACCTTTATTTTTACAAATGTAGAATTCTATTCACTCTTGTCACCAATAAATGTATATGAGTAAATAAGATCCTAAACCACCGGACCTTAACTCAATAAACACTGATGTGATGTTAATATTACTCATGGTAGAATAATAATCCCAGAAAAAACAAAGAGGAAAAATTAAAAAATAAAAGGTAAAATTGGTGGTAATAAATCATAAAATAAAACAAAGGAATTTTTTTCAGAAGTAAAATAAAAAAGATAATTATTTTTTCATATCTGATTTTTTAACTTTAATTTTTTAAATATATATTTTTTTAATTTAGGGCGGGTTAGCTGCACTTCTATGATAAACAACAATTAAATCAATTTAAATTCAGAAAATGACTAAACAAATTGAAGTCATATATTTTAAATTTTTAATCGGGTCTCCTTATCAAACATTAATAATAACAGGTGAAAATTTTATACAATTTAGTATTATGAACAAACTAAAAAAAAAGTTCTATGCAAATAAACATTATCTTGTAACTACAGCATTTGGTGGTGGAATAACTACGTCCTATGACTTGTTGCTTGTTCTTTTGCAACGCATTAAATTCTTGAGTCATAGCTAGTTTCCACTCTATAAATTTCATTGCTTGAGTAACATTTTTAGAATTTAGATTTTCTAATTTTAAATTTGTATTTTAGAGAGTAAAATATGATCTTCTACTTTTAAATAGTTTTTTTCTCATATTTATTTTTAATCCCACTTATAAAATAAATGGTAAGAAATCACACTTTACTCTTTAAAATGAAATTCAAACTTTAGAAAATCCAAATCCACATCTTTGGATAACAAATGATCATCATCAATCTAGGTAGAAGAGGCAGTGGATAAGAATGTTTTTGGTTTTGTAATGCCAGCTTTGGCTCTTGTGGTCATAGGATGTTGATTCTGAGGTTTAGGATTTTTAGGAAATGAAAGATCAATCTGAATTCCTTTAATTGGTCAGAAATAGATTGAGATTGTGATATAGAAGTAGTATGGTAACTTAAAATGTAGGAAGTTGTTCTGGTATGGCAATGTACGTAACGGAATGTGATATTCCTCTCATTTTGACCATAGAGATATAACATAAATTAATATGAACGGTCAAAATTTTGATAAACTACTTTGAGTGTACGTGAAAATCAGGAGTTCATGGTAGATTTGCAACAGGTTTTATAGTTGACAAGTATATACCCGCACACAATGTCCCTTCTATCCATAACCCATGTGACTGATATGAGATAAAAGTGTGAATGGCTGAATGCATAATTTTTAAGCAAAGCCGTTTTGTTGGGTAAACTAAACATATCATCATCATTATTAAAAAATTATTTTCCATTTTGTAACACCCTACCACACTAAGCTTTATGCTTAAGTCGTAAAACGAAGGTGGTGTGGTATTACAACCTCTAACAGAAAATGAGTACATATAATAGCAGAAAAATTATAATATGCTAGGAGCCTTGAAGAATAGGGGAAATAAAAATCGCGAGATAAAAGCGCAACGCTCAAGGAACGAGTTAACTTGCGTGCTAAGAAAACCATAACTGTCAAACATAAGATAACAGAAGTAGGAATAGAGTGTCAAAAATACAAAATAACAAGCTCCTAACTCAGCCTGCAAAGTCAAGACTGGCCGGAGAATATTTACACATATATACATACATATCCAAAACCCAAAAGTACATATACACAATCCTGCCTCTCCATAAACCTCTAAGAGGATCAAAAAGAACAAGTTATGCAGAGAGAAAGCTAAGTACATATATATACACCACTGTACAACAAAACTATACAACAACACTATCTAGTAACCCCTCCGCTTTAATAGTCCAGACGCCTAACGAGATGACTCCCGAACTGCATCTGAAAAACAACAACATAGTATGGAATGAGAATCGGAGGTTCTCAGTATGGTAAAGGTGCCACACACATAAGATATAAGGTCCTGGGAATGCCAGAGGCAATCCTAGAATGCGGACACTCAGATTATAGAGCTTAAAGTATTAAACAGAAGCCATAAAAGGTGGTTTTCTAAGAGTATCTAAAATTAACTTAACTTAACCTTAAGTCTAAACCCCATATTGCCGTTCCTCCATACCTCCACTTCCTTCAGTATTTCACAGACAGTTAAACAGATATAAGCAAGCACAAGAAAGTTACAAATACAACAAGTAACAATTACACATTTAACATGGCAAATACAGTTAGGCACACCCAACTAATGCACAAACAAGTAATTCGAGTAATATGCAGATGATGCATGCCTGTCCTACGGCTGATGAGGCTCATTTGTCGGTTATCCAGCCAACCCGACAAGTCTGAATTGTACTTAGACTGTCCCCCGACGTGCATCCCCATGAGTCTATGCATAGCTTTATCTCAAATAATTAATATTGCTCAATGGGGGTAACATTTTCGAGAATTTATATAGTGCCCGGTCACACTTACATCGTAGGGTCAACAGAGTATCGAGTTTTCAACCTGGTACACGTGGTGGCAGTCAGAGCAGAAATTTTGAAGCTGAGCCAACATTTCGAATAGAATTAACCAAGTTCCGTTCTTAATGATGGACTGTTGGACCATTGTTTTATATGAATACGAGACACAAGAGTAAAAAAACGAACTCAAAAACATTACACTGAGTATAGCAATTGGACATTGGCCATTAAATTAGAAAATAATATTTTTGTGGAACATAGTTATGTTTTTTATTTAATGTTTAATATTTTGTTTGGAAAATAACCTTTTGTGAGAATTTGATTTTGTTTTTATAGTTATTAGTTGCTAATTATTTTTTTCGGTAAACAGTAAAGACTTATTTAGCAAGCATTTATTTACATCATTTCAATATATTATATAGTATGACCTTTGTCTATATTGTTTCTATTTTTTTGGAAAAAAAATAAATAAATTATCCAATAGATATATTTCATTTATCAATAATTTCATCATATTACAAATATAAATACAATCACCGCTATTTTATTAGAAACAATTAATTCAACACTATATAATTGTTATGTGCTAAAATAGCTGTTCCTAAATGTTATTTAACATAAAAAAATATTGTTTATAAATCTTCACTTAATAATTTAATATTGATATTTTAAATTTAAGCAAGTTATTTTCACGTTAAAACTAGCAGCTCAACTCAACTGACCCTATCATGTCTGTTTGGTCACTTTTTATTATTTTAAAGAAATTAATATTTTTATTTTTAAAATTATAAATTTAACTCTACCTATGTTATACTTGCAGTACATAGCCGATTTTAAGTCCAGATAAAGGAGGAGGGTTGTGTTAGGCCTTCGATAACCAACATAAAAACTTAGTCGAATCTTCATGACATAAATCAAAGACGTTATTGTGCTAAAGCTAAGTCATTGTCTAGAAGCAACGCGCTGTATGGCTCAAGTACAGTGTCAAATGAGTAAGAGCCGCTGCATCGGTGTTCGGGTGTAATGTTAAATGAGTAACCGCGTTTTCGTGAACGGATGAGGATAAATAAGTTATTTCACAAAGAAACAGGTAAAGGTAAAGGTCGAAATGACAAAAAGTTGAGATTTTGGACATGGAATATAGGCGCTCTAACAAGAAAATCTATGGAGGTGATGGATATCATGACAAGGAGAAAGATTAATATCATGTACCTACAAGAAACAAAATGGGTCGACGCGAAGACTCCGTAGAGATTTTTTTTTGCTAGGCTCTTATGTCAACACACCCTCATTCACGTCACCACCTCCTCCATTTCCTATATGCAATCTGTTGCGAATTGAATTGATGATCTTGATAGAGCTCATTGCCTCACATGCGATCTTTAGATCTCTAAGAAAAGAGGATATACTTCCCGATTCTCGGAGGATACGTGTTGCGAATTAATTGCGTCTATACTTTTAATCGCAAAATTTGATTAGTATTGCAAGATGAAGTTAGTGTGCTATTCCTACGACCCTAGTTTCAAAAACTCTAGCCCCTTAGCGCTCCGGGACAAGAGTGGGGGACACCCTACGCACAAACCGACTCTACAAAATTAGAATTGAATAATTTTTTTGAATAAATTATTGTTTAACAAAAGCAATTATGGTGGTAATTTTTTAATAAGGCTATTTTTTAGAAAAATAAATAATTAATTTATAACTTGTTTAAAAATGATTAAAGATTAATTTATCTTTTATTTTATGAAAGATGAAAGGTCAAGAACTAATTATTATTTTAAAATGATTATAATATTATACAATGTCAAGAACTTAGAGAAAACAAAAAAAAAGGATTAGGGACTAATATATGTTGTAAAGAAAAATTTATTTATGTGGTTGTAGTTCAAACTTAGAATATTCGTAGTGGTAAAACAATTATACATTGTATATTTTACAAAAAACAAACAACTTAGTATAGTCGTAATTAATTATATTTTTTATTATTTATATTTATTAATCTAAATATAATTAAACATGCTTATAAATAAAAAATATTAAATATTTTTATTATTTACAATATACTTATTTTTATATGATTATACGATATTTATTAATATTATTTTTCGATAAACACATATAACATATACGATGTAATAAATAATATAAACTAATTAATAAGTCATTAAAATAAAAAAATATTTACTTTAATATAAAAATAAAATTAAGCAATCGTTATTATAAAAAAAATACTAGAATTTTATATACTTATTTAATAATAACTAGATTATAACTTATTGATTATAATTTGTTATCACTTGATTATTTTTAAAATATTAGTGAACATATATATTTTTTAATTTTTAAATTTACGCTTTAGACTATTTTATATTCTAAATTTACGTAGGACCGGTTCTGCCGGTTCAACTAGTTACTCATCTGTCGGATCAATAAACCAATAAACCATAGGTCTGACTGGTTCAAACACTTTTTCGATTTTGACAACTATGACACTGACACAACACATCTAAGCTGCAATTATACACTATTCAATTCAACATATCTTTACACTTTTCCTTTTTGGCGATACTGCATGAATTATGCTGTTATTGTTAATGCAGCAGTTCCTACTCAGTTCATACACAGTAAACGCTATCTTGGGTGAAGAACGTGATGGCCAGAGAGCGGAAGATCCATCAATCGAGTGACGAATATGGATATTGATTCAAAGGTTGTCTACTAGCCTCTCAATCTCTGAGCAACTATTTTCCAATTAGTTTAAACAAACAGCCGTTTCACACCATTATAGAAGCACCATCACTCTCAGATTACGCTTCTAAGTTGATTACCGCAACATGACAATAAATACAGCCCCTTGCGAGCTATAGAGGGGCATCACATGTTTCAATACAATGACCAAAAAAAAAACACCGTGTCTTTAGATATCAAGCATTCTGAAGTTTGACCCTGACTTGAGCGTCGTTGTCTTCTTCGCAGGTTTCACGCACTGGTCGAATTAACGAGAAACCCATAGCACGACACACAAGAAGCAGTCATTGTAGGAACCCTTTTTTTGATGTCAACGAGATATATTTCGGAGTCCAATTATAACCATAATAACAGAGATTATTAATGAAACTCATAATATTAATTAGAGAGTAACGTCAGTAAGTCTTCACCGAATAGAGACAGCTAAAAATACTTTTCAAATTTAGAAAAATTACAACATACATAAAAATCTTATGTGGTAATACAATAATAAATGATGGATTTAGATCCTCTAAATTTTGAAATTTACTTTAAAGTGTAAAGTATAAAGTGTAATCTTTCATTATTTATTTCATAAGTAGGGACTAAGAGAAAATATGAGAGAGAAATTATTCAAAGGTGAGAGATCACACTTTACCTTCTAGAATGAAAATTCAAAATTTAGAGAATCTAAATTTATAAATAATACCTTAATTTCTAAATATAATAAAACTTGTATTTTAACGAAGGATAACATAAAAAGTCAAACATTACCTAACATAAGATATAACAAAAATAAACATTAATAAATTTACAAAATTAATAAAAATATAGCTTAATTTCGTAAATATAAAATCTAAAAGGATAATTTTTCATATATCAAAATTAGTCATAGTCATAACAAGTTCTCGGTTTATCATTTTTTCATACTGCCTTCGAATTAAATACGATTTACAAAATAAACAAAAGTAATAACATTTATCCATGACTATGTAAAATTTCATCTTCATTTTATCACATCCAGCAACAATGTGTTGATTTTTTTTAGGTATAAAATGTATTAATTTTTAAATATACTTAATTTATGCTATTTTATTCTTTATTTTTTTACATGCTCATTATTAATTTGTATCTAATTAAGTCTACATAAGTTTTTGTTGCAAAAATCACAAGAAGGAGAAGACATTTAAATCAAACCCAATCTTACTATTCTTGACATTTTTTTCGCTGTTCTAACAATCCTGAAACTCTCATTCCCTTTTTTTTTTTGGGCACGTGAAACTCTAATTCCTTAAACCCACTAACAATGTATACATACTTGGTCCAACTTATTTTCTCCATAGTCCATTTCCTATACAATAACGGTTACGAAACCCACATCCAAGGCCCGTTACGGGCTTCCCTCCTTATGAGTTATGACCACTTAGCACGGCTCCAAGAACTCCCAGGCCCACAACGCCTGAAACACCTCTGTCGAGCTGCTCCTCTACAACTATCAACACACCACTTGTCATGACAACTTTTAACAACACAAAATCTCTTCAAATTTGTATAACATTACCTCTGTACGCTATAATTTTCCAAGAAGATAATGATAAAGAGAATAAGAAAAAGAGTTTGAAGAGAGAGAATTCACCAAAAGATCGAGTAGACAATAATGAAATTTTTTACAACAGTTATGTCATTATAGCGACAGAATGACGTAGCCATAGCAAAGAATTCTATTATTATATCTGTTCGATTTTTTATTAAATTCTCTCTTTTCAAGTGCTCTCTGTCTCACTCTCTTTGTCAATATCTTCTTTTAGAATTTTAATTTTTCTGAGTTACTTTTAATTTTTCTAAAACAATAGTGAAATAAAAAAAACCACATTTTTTCACTTCAAAAATTGATAAAAAAAAATTGGATTTTGTGCTTTTGGGAGTGAGATTTCCTATAATTAATATTAGGTTTGTGTACAGTTTGTAATAGGCAGTCAATATAAAAAACAAATATCATAGCATATCTGATAGTGTTTTATTTTTTATATATATATTTATTTTGATCCTTATATATAATAGGGCAACTAACTCAGTATCGGTTTATGTATAGAAAAATTATCTATAAATAATAATAATAATAATAAATACCTTTTAATAAAATTTTAATTTACAATAATTTTGATGACAATATCAAAAAAAATTATTGTATAATTAGTGTTTAGTATTTTATTATGTATGATATGGTAGGTAAAAATAAAAAATAAATATAAAATATTAGTCATGTATGTTTTATTGCTATTTTTTATTTGCTACTCCTACTAGAATTTTCTTTTCTTGTAATGAGATCTAGAACTTGTTGTACTATCCAAAAAAAAAAATTAACAAATCATATAAAAATAAAATCAAAATAGAATTAAAACATATTTCATACCACACATAATGTTAAATACAAATTTAATAATAAAAATAGAGTGGTAAAATATATATAAAAAAAATCCTATGATAGTAGCACAATGGTCTCCTTTATAAATAGTTTTATTTTGATGTAAACTTTTATTTTGATATAAAAAATAGTATAAATTTTTTAAATGGTTTTATTTTGATATAGCAATCAAACCAATGTTCCTTTATTTTTTATTTTTTATATTAAGTTGTAAGAAAATGTAATACTTGAGAAAATAAAATATCTTAATTCTTTAATTTGAAACTTATTTAAGATCAAGTTAAACATATAATTATCGTAAAAATTGTGATTAAGTTAAATATTTTTACTTTATATTATACACTATATACTACCAGGGTATATAAAACGAATTCTTAATTATAATTTAAATAAGATAATTAATTTTAAAATATAATTTTATTGTTCTCTCTCCTTGATGTAATATAATAATTATATTTCAAATATAAATTAATTGTATTTTGTTATATCTAAAAAACTATCTGCTAGCTAACATACACCAAGATATGAATACATTTTATCAAAAAGAAAATAACATAGAAAATTATTAGAACAAAAATATGAAGATCATTAATACTTTGTCTTTGTTACATACTATTCTGTACGTAATTAAATACTATATCATCTTCTAATGTAGTCCTCAATGAGTTAAAGTAGAGTTGCATGCTTGGACATACCAAATTATATATATATTTTCAAACCTTCAATTTTTGAAAGCAGTATTCTTTCAGAAATTGTTATAATCATTTGCAGTTTTTGGTTAATAAATTTTTTTCAAAAACCGCTATTTCTATAGTGGTTTTGTTCAGCACAAAATTCGACCGTTACATTTTATAGTAGATTAGTTCAATTAAAAATTATTACACTCGATAGCAATTTCTATAAATATAAAAAAATTGTAATTTTTTTACTGTATTAAAAAGTTATAATCGAATAAATTTAATTTTCAAACAATTTATTTAAATAATTTATCCTAAATAATGAGTAACGTCTGGAATTAACATTATATCTATCAATTTCAGTCAATATAATAATAAGGGCAATTTACGCATCTAAATTGTTTGAGCCCCAATATTACGCAAATACATTGTTTCCAAATTCAATACGCAAATGCATTGTTTCACTATTTTATGTAAACCACTACTGGCAGTAGCGGTTTATAGGTGTGCATAAACCGCTACTACCTGCCGCGGTTTATGTGTGGGAGTGTGTGAGTGTAAACCGCTGCTGCCAGCAGCGGTATACGTGCGTGTGTGTGTGAGTGTAAACCGCTACTGGTAGTAGCAGTTTACGTGTGATGGGCTGAATAGGTCTGCCTATATAAACCATAGAGGGACCAAATGTGGAGAGGTAGAGTGTTATTCACAAATGGAGGGGGAGGATAGTTTTGTGGCTCTGCTTCACTGCTCTGGAAAAATTCAAAAGAGCAAAAGACATGGTGTAAAATTCACAGATAGAGAACCACTTAGTGTTTTTATCTGATTATCGAATACGTTGGCGGAGATTAAGTAAAGCATATTACGGAAGCTCGGTACGTGTGGGACGAAGTGGGTAAAAAAATTATTTTACAAGATTCCCATTGATGTTATCTCAACTGGTGTGAGATATGAGACCTTCGTGATCGGGTCGGATGAAGACTTGCAGGTCTTGTTTCACTGCAGGCGTAGTTTTCCGGAGGTGAGGGTAACTGAGCTGTTTGCGAAGTTGAAAGATGGTGTGAATAGCTCTGGGGCATCGGCACCTAATCCTCAGTCGACCCCAGCTGGTGGTGCATCAACATCGATGCCTGTGTTAGCAGTGGCAGTTCCGAATGTGGAGCCCGAACGTGCTGGGGCTGTTCATGCATATGTTGGTCCTGTTGTTCCTAATTTTGAATGCCATGCCGGACCGGATCGAGTTGAGAATGCACTGTTTGATGATGATTCGGATGAGGAGCCTGTCGATATTGGTGGGGAAAGTGATGATGATATTCCAAGAGGTAGACGTTCAGCCCATGGAGGTTCCGGTTCTGCAACACAGAAGTACCCTCCCCACCTCTCTTCTTTGAACTTGGAAGCCATCGGCCAACAGCAGAATGCTGATGCAAACTCACCAAGGCAACCACTCACAGCATCCCCATCCACAGGCAGCCCTAGCTGAAATGCCACGTCATGCAATGTCACTGTGCATTCTCCGAAAGGCATGTGGAATGTATGCGTCTCAGGACGCCACCTCTCAACGAACGCACTAACAAGTGGCTCATCCAACCAGAACCATTGGCTGTTTAGCCTTGCCAAATGGAATCCAGCCCTCTCTAAATACGGGATGATCCTTTCATGCATGGGCATATTCTGTTGCCGTCTCACACTGTATATACACCTAGTGTGCTGCACAGAACAATAAAGAAAAACAGAGTCCAATTAAATTCTCCTATCCTTGAACAAATTCCCATATCTAACCGTATACGAATACCTTAAACCATCAACAAATTCTCCTATATAGTATTAAAAAAAATTCCCTAGTCACGATAGGGAAAATAACAACACACATACTTTACTAAATAACATCCAGAAATTTTAAAATATTGTAAAGCTTTAAAATTTAAAACTTCATATCATACAAATATCCTAAACAAACTATAATAATTCACTAACGTCAACTATCCCTTTCCCTAGACTAAACCAACACCATGTAGCATAACATTCATTGAAGGGATTTGAAATTCAGGTAACTAGGAATATTTATAACTTACCAAGAAAAACTCAAAATACTAAACCAAAATCAGTGAACTAACATGCTAGCATGCGAAGCCTAATTTCAAACTAGAGGAAATAATCTATAAATTCTAATTTGTCTACCTAACCTACCATTTTTCTGACTAACATATGCAAAGCCTGGAAAAAAATAAATGTTAACTAACCTCGTCACCAATAGAACCGGCAATATGCGCAACACCGTTCAGTCGGTACAGGGTCCTGTCTGCCATGATAACTCGCCAGAAGTCGCCACTGAGAAACCTCGGGCCCGCTCACAACTTGCTCTGACCTCTCTCTAGAATTTTCTCTCTCTAAAAAACTCCACAAACCATCTAAATGCATAATCCGCGGCTACAACCACGGTTTATATAGGCAAAACATCACACATAAACCGCTACTGGCAATACAGTTTACACTCACACACACACACACACACACACACACACACACGCGTAAACCGCTACTACTCACACACACACACACACACACACACACACACACGTAAACCGCTACTGCCAGTAGCGGTTTACAATCACACACACACGCATGTAAACCGCTGCTGGCAGCAGCGGTTTACACTCACACACTCTCACACATAAACCGCAACAGGTAGTAGCGGTTTATGCACACCTATAAAATAGTGAAACAATGCATTTGCGTATTGAATTTGGAAACAATATATTTGCGTAATATTGAGGCTCAAACAATTTAGATGCGTAAATTGCCCTAATAATAAATTATCGAATAATATAACAGATTAAATTGACTAAGAAGAGACCTACATCTATAAATGGCACCAAGCATGTCAACGGTATAAAGTAGATCATGGTTCAAAAGTTCAACATAGCTAACAATCCAAGCTTCGACATGTTTGTATGATCATTCTTTAATTTTTATTTGAAAATCAAATTGTGATTTTGGGCAAAAACATTTAGACAGAAATTTTTGCCCAAGTCGTAGTTTAAAATTTGACAATCATGTATCAAATGGAGTAAAAGGAAGTCAGACGCTTAACCTAGCAAAGAAGCAGTCATAGGCGTAAAAGAAGGGTCGTTCTAAATCTACTAAACGGGGGAAACACACTCTCTCCTTTGAGTAAGGTGGCTCTAACACATAGTTTCTCTTCTCTTTTTTATTCTCACAGATGCTATGCACTACAAAGGAAACGGGGAATTGCGGCGCTTTTTAGAGTGATTTGCAGCGATTTTAAGCCGCCGCGAAACGGAATTCCAGCAGTTCGTTAAACGTCGCCTATTAGAAGTTGGTTATATGATTTAGCGGCGATTCTAAGAAACCGCTGGCACAACCGCTACAAATCAGATAATTGATTTTGCAGCGGTTTTAAAACCACCGCAAAACTAGGGGTGTAATCGGTTCGGTTTGGTTCGGTTTTGGACCGAAAACCAACCGAATCGACCTGATCGGTTGTACATTGATACCAACCATTCGGTTGGCTGCTGTTTGAACAACCGAACCGAACCAACAGCGGTTTGATTCGGTCGGTTTTTTCGAACAGCTCATAAGCAGCTTATGAAAAATTAGCATTTTTAATTATATACAGCCATATATATATATATATGCACTTATGTAGAACAAAACCATTGGATAACAACTTCAACATCTTGCACCAAACATATAGACTATATTATAAATAGACCATATTTCAAAGTCTTAAACTAAATTCAAAGGGGCAATTAGTGTAGAACCGGCACAAATATATACACTATATTATAAATTGACCTTTGCAATGTGAAATATCAAATGTCACGATATTTCATGCCACAGTTGAAGCCTTCCTCAACTTGCAGTTCTGTTACATCTTAGAGACTTAAAAAGACACAATAAAAGTTCCAAACAAACTATTAAACTAAGACTAAGGCATTAAATTATTAAGTAAGACAACTACCATGCATTCTTATTATTAATAACTTCATAATAATATAATATGTTACCATGATATACATACAAAAATCTGGTGCCAAAATGCTCTTAGTTTTATATAGTTTCCACAACTGGTGACACGGAAACACCACCACTTGCCAAAATGCTCTTTACTGTTATAGCCACATTTTTTAGCTTTTCAGTACACTTAAAACATGGTAAAAGACAAATTTTCTTGTAGTAATATAACCGAAAAAAAAAAAAAAACTGAAGATGGATTATGTTTTACAAATGTAACCTTAACTACTTCATGTATTAGAGCATCAATTCCATAAGTAATCTGCAGAATCTAGCATCATGATCTTAACAAGTTCTCTAATCTGACTGCTCAAAGAATTGCATTTATTATTGGTTGCATATTTCACTGTCAGTGATTTTTGGTATCAATATTAGTGTGGAAATGAGATACAAGAACTTGATTTTTAGGAATAAAAGATACAAGAACTTGATTTGATAAACATTCAACCAGAATTCGAGAGAAAATGAGATAGAGGAAAACTGATATCATTCATGGTTGATAAATTGGAAAGCTACCCTATACAAGTGGACAACACTCACAGAAAATAAGAAATAACCAAAACAAAAGTAAATTGGAAGAAATTAAAAGATAAGAAACTCACATAACAGTACCACAATATCAAGCTCAATATCACTAAAAATCCCACTAAAAATATAAATCAAGCACAACATCAGTAAAAATCACACAAACAGAATTTAAATCAAGCACAACATCACTAAAAATCCCACAAACAGAATTTCTAAAAACAGAAGCACAAACAGAATTTCTAAAAACAATTATTCAGGTTAAATCAAGCATAATATCACTAAAAGTCCCACTAAATCAAGTACAAATATCACTAAAAATATTGCAGACTAGGATTTTGTTGACAATATATACATTAATTACTGTAAAAAAAATTATAACCAAGCACAAACTCTAGCCTCCAAAGAAGACATTGTTCAGTTGCTTTTTGCAGGAGAGGGCTTGGTGAAGAAGACTGGATTGCTGGTCGGCGACGGACTGCTGCTCGGCGACGGACTGGTTGGAGTGCTGCTCGACCCTAGTCTTAATTCTCCATCGTCACCCCTAAGGAATAACACAGCATCTCCAGACACAAGCTTCTTCTTGTTCACAAATGCACTCCATCCAGTTGTGAGCAAATGTCTCCGTGGCTGCCCTGCTCATAAAAAGACAAGAAATGATTACTCCGCGCATGCAGACACATAAGAATGGTAATGAATGAGATACCTCTGTATATATGTCTAAACCTCCATTCAAGGCCATGCAAATCCTTCGCCACAAGCTCTTGTGAAGGCCTCTGTTGACTGTAATCCTAAAGTGAGCAATAAAACATAATTTCAAATTGTTATAAAGATAATGAACGAACAAAAGTCTTAGATCTGCTAACTTCACCACATCAACAGAACATTTAGAGGATCAGACTTGACTGCAGCATATAAAAGTAGGATACATTATTTGAACAGTTCTCTTTGACAAGGAGAAAGGAGTGCCTCAAAGTTCATAATTTACCAGAGGAGGAAAGCAATCTTCAGCTGCTCGACGAGGCACAGAAAATCCACCATGAGTGCTAGTGTCAGAAGCAGTAAGAGTCTTGCAAAACATATGGGGTGTTGTTGACTTCACCACAGCTTCAGTATCATCTTCACCATCAGCATCAACTACCCCATGCCGCAAGTTTTTCTCCACTTGCTACAATTATAGTAACCAAGTTCAAGCATCCTTTTTTTGTTTTTTGAATAAAAGAAATCAACTAATAGAGATGCTTCAGTTAATAGTAAACACATATCTTTCCTTTCCCTTTCACTCTTCTAACAAGAAACTTTGTACTTCTCTTTTACCAGTTAGAAAGTAAAGTTGAAGAGCTAGGTAACATAGACAAATACACAGGTACCATTGTGTACTTTTTGTGTTATTTGGTTCCCAGAAACATGACACGCAGCTAAATTAAGCAAAGCTTAGTCAATCTTACTTTTAATTGACCCCTAAGGTCTAGGCACTGAGTAGTACTAAAATGTTGAGAGAATTTGAAGTATGTTTCTCAATGTCTTCTTCAAATCTAAACTAAAACAAATTAAGATCATAAATATCCTAAATTCATAATTCAGAATTCATAGTCGTGTATAAATCTCACCTCACTTTCAGGAACCAACAAGACCTGGCAATAGACTTCATCACTGCCTTCCTCTGCCTGCTCAGAAAAAGAACAAACATTTCATGAAATTTTCAACAGAAGCCAAACTAAAACTTCGAAAGAGAAAGAATCACACAAGTGCTTATTAAATCCATGAAAATAAAAGGTTGAACTCCTCCACTTTTCACTGAGGAAAACTAGCAAACAGTTTGTGTGCATATTCTATAAAAACAACAAAAATGCACAAGATAACAAGTTTATGCTATATCTAAGATTCTGGGAACAGAAAACAGAGTCAAGGAATAATTATCCTCCCCGATTTGAACAAGGAATAATTAAACTGTAGAGTACGAGACATGATTAGGGTCTAAACCCATTGTGTACATCTCCCTCAGTAGCACTGCCGCTTCATT
Organism: Arachis hypogaea; assembly: GCF_003086295.3. Lineage (NCBI taxonomy): Eukaryota > Viridiplantae > Streptophyta > Magnoliopsida > Fabales > Fabaceae > Arachis > Arachis hypogaea. The sequence continues at coordinate 150,393,313 of NC_092051.1, read as the reverse complement.
TAATTTGCCATGCCTGCAAAGTCCACAGATAATTGAATTACAAGTAACCACATCAGGTATGATCCCGTTCATAATCATTCGCTCATACAGAGAAAGGGATTCTTCAATTCCACTATGCTTAGCATACCCATCAATTACTGTTGTGTACGCGGAAGGTGTTGGCTGCAAGTCTCTTATCTCAGCCTTAGTTTTAACAAAACGGTTTTTCAATTGACCAAATTCTTCATCATTCTGAAACCCCAAAATCTCACTGAGAAGAGACTCGGCCCTCACAATGTCGCCCATCTTACAAAAAGCTTTGAGCAAAGTATTGTAGGTAACAATATCAGGCCTGATGCCACCCCTCCAGCCGTTCTCCATCAAAACCAAGGCATGATTCATCAGTCCTGCTTCACAATACCCATCAATCAATGTGTTGAGGCCTATAACATCTTCTGGAATACCCCCATCAACTAAATTGTACATCACCCACTCTGCATATTGAACCAATCCAATTCTGCAATACCCCTTAACCAGGATCTTGCAGGTAATTGAATCAACACATATCCCTCTTTTCAGCATCTCAGACAACAAACCAAACCCCTGATCTTCCAATCCTTGCACACATAAACCCCAAACCACAGTATTATACGTAACAGTATCAACATCATTGCTCCTAAGATACTCTAAAGCCAAATCCAATTCTCCAACTTTGCATAAAGAATGAACCAATATGTTGACACTAAAAACATCAGGCACAACACCACGGAAGACCAAAAAATAAAACAGAACCTTTACTTGAGAAACAAAACCAGAAGCATTGAATTCATACAAGAGCCTATTCCACAAAGGCAAAACAGGAACAAGACCAAGTCCACACATGGAAGAGAAAGCACAAGAGGCTTTGCAAAACCTGCCACAGACCACGTAGAGGCAAATAAGGGTGCAGAAGAAGGAAGCGTAGAGATGGGTCTTGGTGGGTGGGATCAAAATTGAATCTTTATGGGAAAAGGAGGAGAATATTCTGATGGGAGGGGAAGTTCGGGGAAAAGTGGGAGCTAAACAGTGTGAGGTTGCGGCCATGGAAGAGACACGGAGTGCTTCAGATTCTTGCATAGCACGGGCTTGTTCACCTTCAGGTTGCGCTTTAGCGGCGGTGAGAGAAGGTTGAGTCAGCAGCCACGCGACTCCACGGTGAGACAGCGGCGCACGGTGGAGCAGAGAACAGGGTTCCACTCTCCTTTCACGGGTTCTCCACTATATATTTTGGGTAATTTGAAGTTTTGAACTGATTTTGGGTGAAATTGGGTTAGGGTTAGCTGCGGGGCTTCATCGAATCGACGCTATCCAAATTGAATATGCGTCACATTGGAGAGATCGGACGCCAATCACAATTATCTTGGCAAATTGCTGCACAATAGAAAAACCGCAAGCAATTTCTGGCCGCTATCCTCCGTGTTTCCTGTAGTGATGGTGTCTACGGAATTCTTCATAATACTCACTATCAGTAACAAGGATACAGCAAAGAACAATATTATCTACCCAGATACGAAGATTTGGAGAAACTTTGGTCCGCATATTCTTAATAACATGGCGAGATATAAAGGCTACACCTACAAATACAAAAAATAAAGAAGACTGTTACTAAATAAATCGGACATCATCCCAAAGAGGCCGGGTAAAACATCAAAACCAAAAAGAAAGCTACTCTTTTAAAATTCTTCTTCTGCACAAAAATCAAATGTTGCCACTTCCCACTCAGCAGTACATCAAAGCAATACCATTAGGGACAATACAGATGTACAATCAACAGACCCAGCTAGAAAAGTAAAAGTTTTACCAAACTAAGCCTTAGTCTAGGTCAGCTTCTGTCAGACCTGCTGACCAGTGATGGTCTTAATGCAGACTTTGGAGGATCACACTTCCTGGAGGAGATTAACATCATCATGCAGGAGGATGAGGAACCATGTCAGAGATCACATGTCATCGGTCCCAGTCACACCTAGATGTGGACCTGAATGAACCTCCGTCAAGCCCGATGCAGGAGCATTTTGCTTTGGGTAGTATTCCTCCATTCGCCTACACAGCTGCCCCACAAGCTGTTGTAGAACCATCTAGGCCACCCCCACATTCTGAGGCAGGACCATCTAGGCCACCCCCACAGGCTGCACAAGAGGATGATGCAGACAAAGACGGAGAAAAGGATGAGGTGCTGCTTGTCCAGAGACGCCACAGGATCTGGCGCCCTCGACGCTACTTCACAGGGTCGCCTCTTATTTGTATTTACAGATTCACTTCTATCTAATGCTTTTGCAGATGAGGGTTACGCGGAAAAGTTGCTGTCCTACTTGTTTTTTGTTTATATCTATTATTTACTATATTTTTATCTTTGAATTTTGAATTAGTAAGACACTTGTCAACCATTCAAATAAAACACTTGTCTACTACAGAATGTATCATTTGTTGATCAATTAGCCTATAAACTTGTCAAGCATTGAACCTACTACTACTCTCCTATTATATATTAATAGATAATAGATGCTGTGAATGTTCAAATCCAAAATCTTCACCTATCGATCAAAGCGTCCTGAACAAGTATTCTAGAACCTATAACTATTAATAGAACCCACTAATAAAGAAAGACAAGAACTATTATATATAAAAAAGGAAGAGTCACGGGATGTTTATGATTCTAAGAGCCTACTAACACATCAAGCAATCAATTAAACAAGTTTAAAAGTTTAAGTCATAAGTTATTGTTAGCGGTCATTAACGATAAAATTCCAATAAGTTCAAGGAAACACATTCCAAATGGCTACCACAACAACAACAACTAAGCTACATTCTTCCCTTCAATGTCTTCGTCTCCAACAGCAAACCTGTTCAAAGGGTTAAAAGTAAACAAGGAAAGTTCAATGGATAGGTTCAGGAAGTTTGAGACAGTATAATATAAGCAAAGAAGATAGAGAAAGGCGCATGCTCACATGTGGAGTTGGGAATAGGGACCAAGTTTTAAATCACCCTTGGATTCAACCTCGGCAGAAAAAATACCTTCAATTTGGAGCTTTACTCTCGCATAAGGAACAAAGTCAGGAAGATCATAGTCTAGACATGGTTCCATGAAGATACAGACCAGACTTTCTTTCCGGGTGCAATGACAACAGAAAACATGCAACACCAGCAGAGTATCATCAAGACCACCTATATGCAGATCTGCCAAGACGATCTTCTTAGACAAGTCGTACACGTACCAAGTAGCGGCGAAATCAATAATGAGTAGATAATCAGTGGATCCCAAGCGAAGGAGTTTCCTAGGAACGTACACATCATCACGAATTGGCGGAAACCGGCACTCAATGGGTTTCCAGATGTTTGCTTCAACATCATATGACATGAGTGATTGTTGCCTATCATCAAAAAAATACAAGAAAAGGAGGGTCTTGTGATTCTTAGTGCTGTTGTCCTTCCACAGAAAATAACATTGAAGATCCATATATCCTTGAAAAAAGTCCTTATAAGTCACTTCCCTTCTATCCCAGTAATCTGATTTTGGGTCGTAGATCTCAACCCAATCAGCCCCAAAGATTAACAACTTGCCATGGTATGGGACTACTAAAGTTCCGTTCTTGAATGTGTTACCACGTATACTCGAAATCCAAGTAGAGCCATCATTCTCGAGGCACCACAAATTTTTGGGGTAATAAACGTCCGAGCCTACCTGATATTTTTTTGGAAGAATCCAATGCACCATACCACCTGCGAAGTACAAGACACCACCAACGGAACAGAATCCTAGAAACATTGGTAACCTTTCATCAACTCTTATACTTTTGGCAAGAGGCCATTGAGGAGCAACAGGATCTGCTTCTTCAAGATCAACAGAGCCATTCTTCATCAAGTTCGCCTCAGTGACAGTTAACATCCTGCGTGTGTAGGTCGTATATACCTCTTCCTCAAAATTTTCCACAAAAACATAGAATCGCTGCGGCATGAGTAGCTTTGGATCGGAACAAGAAACATCCTGAAATTTGGGAAACAACTATATTATCCAAGATAATATTAAATCAAGAATTAGTTTAGAACAATTAACTGATTCAATTGGCAGGTGTGTTGATAAGAGGATGCAGAAACCGACCTCAGGTTCAGATTCCTCACACTTGCCATCAGACACTGTATCTTCCAAAACTGCACCTTTCAAAATCCCAACAGCCCTTTGCCACCAGTTGTCAAAATCAAAATCATTGTTGAATTGAGTAGCGTGACCCAAATCCCTAATGTGATTGGCGGCTTTAGCCATCAAATTCTTGCCATCTTCGGAAAACCTACCGACCACACCAAACGCACTGAAAGTGCAAGCCTTCACAGCAAACACTTCACCCTCAAAGCTCCTTACTCTCTCCTTGAGCCACTCGGCGAACTCCTCTGCTGCGATACGTAGGATGATGTCTTTCGTGATGATAGGCCCTCGTAGCGGATATCGGTTCCAATGTTCCGCAGTTGAAGCAACGATAAGGACGAGGTTCTCCTTGGCTAGGTCTTCGGGTTCGTAATCAACCGTATCTACGAGATCTAAAATAATACCGTTTGAGGCTAACATATCGCGTAGTTGCTGCGCCAGGGCTTTTGACGTTCTGATTCGGGAAACGAATAGGATCTTACCACATGGACATTCGCGTTCGGATGGTGGACAGAGCGTTGTAAGGTCCCCGATGTGGGGGCTTTGAAGGAGGCTCTTGCGGCGACCCTTGTACAACATGATTAGGGCAGCAGCTGAGGCGGCAGCCGCGGTGAATAAGAGAGAGGATACCGTCATATCCACCGGTAACGAAGAAAACGGTAAGTTTTATTATTGGCTTTTCTTTTCCGTGTTAGGGTTTTTTTTTTTTTTTTCCAGTTGAAGAAACTAGGAAAGTGTATCGATGGCAAAACGGGGAATGAGGCAAACAGAATAAAAAGGAGACGGGCAAATGTGCAATACGCTATATTTTAAAGGTGATGGGGTTTTTGGTCATTTTGGTGATAGGCATTTTTTTAAACCAGCAAGATCTGTAGGCTGATAAAATTAACCAGGAAAAATTGAAATTGATTGTATACTCATAAAAAAAGATGGCCTTTTGCAAAACGGTCCTATTATACATTTAAATTTTGTTGGTAATTAAGTCTAATTAAGTTAGTCCAAACCTAATAAAAATTATTTTTATTAACGTGTATATATCCGTGTTTTACTAACCCAAACTAATCAGATATACAATGTGCTTACATAACTTCACGGATAGAATGAAACAAGCACACAACACATTGATTGAATGAAATATAGCTGATTAGCTGATTTTAACTTTGGCGTGGACGAAGAAAAAAATAAACTAAGTACAGCTCCTACCATAAATAAGAAGCGGTCTTCAGGTAGTTGAAAACAAATGGAATCAGAGACTCAGTTACTAGTTTATTATGCACGCAGAAGATAACTACAATGCCTGCACTCTATTTTAATAATAACTGCTAATATAATAAAACAAAAAGTTATGCGACTATATATTTTAGGAAAATTATCTCATGTACCAGTCGAAAAGAGAGGAACATGGTATGATAGGTACGAACAAGTTGCCAAACTTATTGTTATCGTGTAGTGAAGTACTAAATGTTAAAAAAATCCTTGAATTTGATAATGAATTGACGACTTGACGTAAATGACCAATTTGAGAACAAGAATCGATGGCTAGTTGGTTTCTGAAGTACATAAAAACAAAATCAACTTTTAAATATTTTATTTATCAAAAATATCTTTTATTATAATTAATAACTATAATTTTATATCTTTAATTTTATTTTTTTTCTCCAAATCCTTAATTTTTCTCTAAATCTTAATTTTTTCTCTAAATTCTAAACCTCATATCCTACTCATCTAATCCCCTTCACATTTATATTTGTATATTCCTTTAATGTTTTTCTACACCTATTCTCATTTTAATTTAAGACAAAACACATTTTAAGATTATTCTTTACTAATTTTACACCTTCTGATCTATAGATATATCATTTTCATTCTATTCAATCCAAATTAAACACTGATATTCAAAAGAATAGAGTTCATATTGTTATTGGTATTTTGTTAGTATTGCTCTCTAATTCTTATTATTCCGTTAGAAGAACTCCTCAAATTGTCATATTTTATTGTATTTGATTATTAATTTTAGTTACACATTTAATTAATCATATAAGATGTATATACAAATTAATTTAAGTTTGACTTACAGGAATTAACGTGAAGCTTTAAGAGTATTGATTAATTCAAAGTAATTTTAAAGTTTTATTTTTTAATTATTTATTTGTGATTAATTATAAATTTATTTTCTAATTTTTTGTTTTCTATTTTTACAAAGTTATATTGTTTTTATAATTTTAAATTTTTTTAATTTTTTGTTTGATTAGTATTTATTAGTATTTTAATAAGTTTGATTTCTATGACACTGATTTTATTGATTAGTTAGTTCTTACTTTTTTGTTTTGTATTATTAAAAATACTAATAAAAAATTACATATAAATATAATTTTGATATTGTCTTATTTTATAATTACACAAAATAGCATGCTTCCAAAACTAATTTCTAAACTAACTAATGAAAAAATTCAACTGACAAATAACTGAAAAAGCTAGATTAAATTATTATACTACCAAAGTTTTTCTTATTTTATGTGAGGAGAAAATTATTGCTAAAAATATGTCTCCTACACACTTTAATAGAGAAAATTTAAAAAACATAGTAACTAAGTTCAAGAATATCACATGTCGTTCAAGAATATTATTGTTACATGAAAACTAATTGAATAATTATTAATTATTAGAATAAAACTCTACATTCAAGCAAATTTTCTAACCAAATCAAACTGAGTTATTATAACCGCTTTTTAAATCATGCGTCTTCTCTTTCTCCGTTTCCTTCTCCTTTTCCTTCTCTTTTTCCTTTTCCATTTTCTCCTCCTCCTCCTCCTTCTCCTCCTCCTCCTCCTCCTCCTCCTCCTCCTCTTTCTTTCGTTATCGTCATTATCAATAACACCAACATTTTGCTAACATCTTTATTGGTTCTGATTTTTTCTGGTACCATCATTAAATAATATTGGTTTATTTCAGTTCATTTGTGTGCTAATTGATAGTGTTAGCTTTTCTCTTTTCTACTCTGTCCTGTTTTCTTATATTCATGAGATAAAATGAAATTGTCTCATAAATTTTTCGCCGCTTAGTTCAAATAGTTTTAGACAGCAAGTTTGTTTTAAAAGGGTTATTACAGTAACTTAAAAGAATGTCATAGATTCAACCCCCTTCTCTAACTCTTCTACAACCTTCACTAACCTATGTTTAATTATATATTTTAGACTATGTTTGATTGATTAGATAGAGTTGGACAATATTTAATTATATATTTTAAACAATATTGGTTTTATTATTTTATTTTAAAAAATTTGGTTGATCATTATGTATATTAGATATTTAGAATTATAAATACTTTAATGTTTATGAATTTAATTATAATTTTTTATATCTTTAGAAATTATAAATTTATTGAAATACTCATGAAATTATATATTGTTTATTTTAATGGTTTAATAATTTTTCAAAAAGAGAAAAAGAGCCCGTCAAACTGCCATTAAGTAGGACGGGATAGAAATTTAGGACCGTTTCAATAGACGGAAGAGGAATTAGTCCGCCAAATAGTGATCTTGCCACCCCTAAAATTTATTTTCTTAATGAATGTTAATTTTGTTGTGAAATTCTATATTTCATTTAAAAATGTAGCATAATTGAGTCTAATTCCTACATTTTGAAATGAATTTACTCAAAAAGATTTAAAATATAAATCACCTTTTTTTTACAAAAATTTTTTATTAACATAATTAGTAGTGCTTACTTGAATAATTATATTTAGATTCTAATGATATTAAAGTCAACCTATTTTATTGTCTTACGCCTTCAAAAAATTTACAAGACCGACATAAAAATGTAACAAGTTATATATTTTACTAATAATGTACGTCAGTGATTGATCTTTTAATATTTAAAATAGTAAAAAACTTAAATCTGTAATTTTTTAAAAACATTAAAAAGATACAAATTTAAAATTGACCTTAAACATAAAGATTTGTATTAAAAATAGCTTATAAATTAAATAAATTATTTTATAATTAATTTTTTAATTATAAAAATATTTATTTTTAAAAATAATGATAGAAAATTTTTTATTATAAAAAAAATTAAATCACTTTTTCTAATATCATGATTTAGCATTTATGCAAATTAATGACTTATTCATCTTGGTGATATATTCGTTAACCTTTATTGAGATTGGAAAATAATATTCTTATTTAGTCATATTTATGATATGTTATCATATTATTTTTAGTGATAAAATTTTTACTGTTATTAAAATTAATTATTCATTTTTTTTAAATATTGATATCTAAAATTTATAAATTAAACAAATGATTTATTATCGTACACTTAATTATAGTTTACAATTAAATACTATTTAAATTTATAAATATAAATGTTAAAATTTGTAATTGGATTCTTTGATTTATATCCAATTAATTGAAATTCAAATGGTTTTCATTTAATCATTGATTTCTTCTAGTTTAATTTTTTTCCTAATACCAACTAAATTTAATATAATATGATTTTAATTGTGAAACTTATGAGTTATTGATTAATTTAAGAAACAAAGAAGAAAGTTAGGAGGAATAGAGGGAAATTGATGTATATGAAATGTGTAAACCCCGATTAAATTAGTAAATAATTAGTCAATAAATTAGTTTTTAATAAGGAGGATTAGAAATGTGAATATTATATCAAATTAGGATAGAGCTCATCGAAACGAGAATTTTGACACCAATTTCGAAGAAAATGATCCAGAATTGAACCGAACGGGCCGAACCAGTTGAACCGGATCTAAACCGAACCCTTGGGCCCAACCAGCCCAGCATGTTTAAGTGAAAATTACGGTTTCTTCCTCCCCATTTCAGCAAATGATACGCTGAAACCATAGCAGGGGAGAGAAGAGAAAACCTTCCCTAACCTTACGTTACTTTCCAACGCATGTAACTCCTCCGTCCGAGCTCCGATTGCCGCACCGTTTGTGGCCACACGTTTACCGCGTCGAGCTTTACGTTTCTATTGGAACAATTTCATAGGTAACTTGTTTAATCACTCTCAACCTTCTCTTCCCCCAATTTTCGAATTTTAAGTAGGAATGTTGAATTTCTTTGATTTCTGATGTTTTAGGATCCAATTAGCTTGAGAGAAACGTTCACTCTTGCTTATGTGAAGCTTGGGTAAGGTGAGGATATGATAATTCTATTTTATTTTCTTTGAATTTGAGTTTTGAATATTAAATTGGATATATATGTGTTATAAATGTGTATTAGGTTGAAAATAAATATTTGGAGCTTGAAATTGTGAATACTAGAACTTGGAGGAAGCGGATTAGATGAGGTTTTGATGGCTGAGTTCTTTTAGAAAAATTGTCTTGGAATAATACTTGGGAATCGGCTAAGGTATGGTTTAGGTTTCTTACATTTAATATATAATGTTCTGTGAAAACTTAGGCTAGATGACCATAGGATAGGTTAGATTGCATGCATATATTTAATGCTTAGTATCCTGTTGATGAACATGGTTGGTTTGGTGCTTGTTGGTTAACTGGTGATTTGGTGAATTATTGATTTGAGGTATTTAGTGTTAAAAGCCTAGGATTTGTGAACTATGATTCTTAGTTGAATTTTGGTTGTTGGATTTGAATATTGTATGAGTATAATTGTTGATTTGAGGTAGATTTATTGTGGTGATTTGTTATGATGATGAGGAAGGGTATGTTGAATTGAAAAGAATGCAGGTTTGGACCCGAAAAGGGTGGCAAAGTCCGAGTTTTAGAGGAGATGCTGTCGAAATTTTATAAAAGTTAGAGATTTTGTTTATATGATTATTTAAAAGAGATTTAGATTTAAAAGTTATATGGTTTGATTTTAAGTTATTAAGAAAATGAGTATGTTTTAAGTTTGAAGTTTGATTCTTAGAAAAGAATGAATTATGTTTTGAATTGAAACTATTGATAGACGGAATGAGAGGTGTGATAATGAAGGATAAGGATTGAATATGTTTAATGTATGATGATGAATGAGATGCAATTGAGAATGATGTGGATGTTGATGAATTATAATTGAATTATTTATATGACTTATGAATTTGAATGATCTGAGATACGAGATTCCCTGGATTAAGTGTCGTGACTTGCCACCACGTGTACCAGGTTGAAAACTCGATACTCTGTTGACCCTACGATGTAAGTGTGACCAGGCACTATATAAATTCTCGGAAATGTTACCCCCATTGAGCAATATTAATTATTTGAGATAAAGCTATGCATAGACTCATGGGGATGCACGTCGGGGGACAGTCTAAGTACAATTCAGACTTGTCGGGTTGGCTGGATAACCGACAAATGAGCCTCATCAGCCGTAGGACAGGCATGCATCATCTGCATATTACTCGAATTACTTGTTTGTGCATTAGTTGGGTGTGCCTAACTGTATTTGCCATGTTAAATGTGTAATTGTTACTTGTTGTATTTGTAACTTTCTTGTGCTTGCTTATATCTGTTTAACTGTCTGTGAAATACTGAAGGAAGTGGAGGTATGGAGGAACGGCAATATGGGGTTTAGACTTAAGGTTAAGTTAAGTCAATTTTAGATACTCTTAGAAAACCACCTTTTATGGCTTCTGTTTAATACTTTAAGCTCTATAATCTGAGTGTCGGCGTTCTAGGATTGCCTCTGGCATTCCCAGGACCTTATATCTTATGTGTGTGGCACCTTTACCATACTGAGAACCTCGATTCTCATTCCATATATGTTGTTATTTTTCAGATGCAGTTCGGGAGTCATCTCGTTAGGCGTCTGGACTATTAAAGCGGAGGGGTTACTGGATAGTGTTGTTGTATAGTTTTGTTGTACAGTGGTGTATATATATGTACTTAGCTTTCTCTCTGCATAACTTGTTCTTTTTGATCCTCTTAGAGGTTTATGGAGAGGCAGGATTGTGTATATGTACTTTTGGGTTTTGGATATGTATGTATATATGTGTAAATATTCTCCGGCCAGTCTTGATTTGCAGGCTGAGTTAGGAGCTTGTTATTTTGTATTTTTGACACTCTATTCCTACTTCTGTTATCTTATGTTTGACAGTTATGGTTTTCTTAGCACGCAAGTTAACTCGTTCCTTGAGCGTTGCGCTTTTATCTCGCGATTTTTATTTCCCCTATTCTTCAAGGCTCCTAGCATATTATAATTTTTCTGCTATTATATGTACTCATTTTCTGTTAGAGGTTGTAATACCACACCACCTTCGTTTTACGACTTAAGCATAAAGCTTAGTGTGGTAGGGTGTTACAAAATGGAAAATAATTTTTTAATAATGATGATGATATGTTTAGTTTACCCAACAAAACGGCTTTGCTTAAAAATTATGCATTCAGCCATTCACACTTTTATCTCATATCAGTCACATGGGTTATGGATAGAAGGGACATTGTGTGCGGGTATATACTTGTCAACTATAAAACCTGTTGCAAATCTACCATGAACTCCTGATTTTCACGTACACTCAAAGTAGTTTATCAAATTTTGACCGTTCATATTAATTTATGTTATATCTCTATGGTCAAAATGAGAGGAATATCACATTCCGTTACGTACATTGCCATACCAGAACAGCTTCCTACATTTTAAGTTACCATACTACTTCTATATCACAATCTCAATCTATTTCTGACCAATTAAAGGAATTCAGATTGATCTTTCATTTCCTAAAAATCCTAAACCTCAGAATCAACATCCTATGACCACAAGAGCCAAAGCTGGCATTACAAAACCAAAAACATTCTTATCCACTGCCTCTTCTACCTAGATTGATGATGATCATTTGTTATCCAAAGATGTGGATTTGGATTTTTTAAAGTTTGAATTTCATTTTAAAGAGTAAAGTGTGATCTCTTACCATTTATTTTATAAGTGGGATTAAAAATAAATATGAGAAAAAAACTATTTAAAAGTAGAAGATCATATTTTACTCTCTAAAATACAAATTTAAAATTAGAAAATCTAAATTCTAAAAATGTTACTCAAGCAATGAAATTTATAGAGTGGAAACTAGCTATGACTCAAGAATTTAATGCGTTGCAAAAGAACAAGCAACAAGTCATAGGACGTAGTTATTCCACCACCAAATGCTGTAGTTACAAGATAATGTTTATTTGCATAGAACTTTTTTTTTAGTTTGTTCATAATACTAAATTGTATAAAATTTTCACCTGTTATTATTAATGTTTGATAAGGAGACCCGATTAAAAATTTAAAATATATGACTTCAATTTGTTTAGTCATTTTCTGAATTTAAATTGATTTAATTGTTGTTTATCATAGAAGTGTAGCTAACCCGCCCTAAATTAAAAAAATATATATTTAAAAAATTAAAGTTAAAAAATCAGATATGAAAAAATAATTATCTTTTTTATTTTACTTCTGAAAAAAATTCCTTTGTTTTATTTTATGATTTATTACCACCAATTTTACCTTTTATTTTTTAATTTTTCCTCTTTGTTTTTTCTGGGATTATTATTCTACCATGAGTAATATTAACATCACATCAGTGTTTATTGAGTTAAGGTCCGGTGGTTTAGGATCTTATTTACTAATATACATTTATTGGTGACAAGAGTGAATAGAATTCTACATTTGTAAAAATAAAGGTGAACCCATGAGCAAGCCCATTTACATACTTGAATAAATATGATTTGGGTTGGGCCAAGTTGCACTAGATATATTTTTTAAACCAATGTATTATCGTTTGGTAATGAAAATGTGAAACTACATCAAATGTTCTATTCCCCAAAATGATATAACATTTTTTCAACGGAAAGCATATTTTGTTTGGCAATGAAATAACACCTATATTTAAAGGATTCGACTATGGTGCTGAAACAAAAGTTTTTCAGCATCTGTTGAAAAGAGTTGGCATTAGAAAAAAGAACACGTATCGTTGTTATTTTATAGGAGGAGACAAGTTCTGAGACAAAGCAGTCAGAGCAGAAATTTTTATGAATTGATTATCTTGTGAGGTCTGATAATATTATAGGATTAACGAATTATTAATTTGAATTATATTTTTTGGTTATTGTTGTTTTGGGCATGGGCTTATGTTTTATTTTTTGGCGAATATGAATTAAAAAGATGTATGCTTAGTTTTTGGTGAATAAATTATTCTTTCAAGGTCGAAAGTAAAAACCAAAATATCATAGAGAAATAACATAATATATGGTATACATTATGCTTAGTTATTTCTCTATGATATTTTGGTTTTTACTTTCGACCTTGAAAGAATAATTTATTCACCAAAAACTAAGCATACATCTTTTTAATTCATATTCGCCAAAAAATAAAACATAAGCCCGTGCCAAAACAACAATAACAAAAAATATAATCCAAATTATAATTCGTTAATCCTATATATTATCAGACCTCACAAGGTAATCAATTCATAAAAATTTCTGCTCTGACTGCTTTGTCTCAGAACTTGTCTCCTCCTATAAAATAACAACGATACGTGTTCTTTTTTTCTAATGCCAACTCTTTTCAACAGATGCTGAAAAACTTTTGTTTCAGCACCATAGTCGAATCCTTTAAATATAGGTGTTATTTCATTGCCAAACAAAATATGCTTTCCGTTGAAAAAATGTTATATCATTTTGGGGAATAGAACATTTGATGTAGTTTCACATTTTCATTACCAAACGATAATACATTGGTTTAAAAAATATATCTAGTGCAACTTGGTCCAGCCCAAATCATATTTATTCAAGTATGTAAATGGGCTTGTTCATGGGTTCACCTTTATTTTTACAAATGTAGAATTCTATTCACTCTTGTCACCAATAAATGTATATGAGTAAATAAGATCCTAAACCACCGGACCTTAACTCAATAAACACTGATGTGATGTTAATATTACTCATGGTAGAATAATAATCCCAGAAAAAATAAAGAGGAAAAATTAAAAAATAAAAGGTAAAATTGGTGGTATAAATCATAAAATAAAACAAAGGAATTTTTTTTAGAAGTAAAATAAAAAAGATAATTATTTTTTCATATCTGATTTTTTAACTTTAATTTTTTAAATATATATTTTTTTAATTTAGGGCGGGTTAGCTGCACTTCTATGATAAACAACAATTAAATCAATTTAAATTCAGAAAATGACTAAACAAATTGAAGTCATATATTTTAAATTTTTAATCGGGTCTCCTTATCAAACATTAATAATAACAGGTGAAAATTTTATACAATTTAGTATTATGAACAAACTAAAAAAAAGTTCTATGCAAATAAACATTATCTTGTAACTACAGCATTTGGTGGTGGAATAACTACGTCCTATGACTTGTTGCTTGTTCTTTTGCAACGCATTAAATTCTTGAGTCATAGCTAGTTTCCACTCTATAAATTTCATTGCTTGAGTAACATTTTTAGAATTTAGATTTTCTAATTTTAAATTTGTATTTTAGAGAGTAAAATATGATCTTCTACTTTTAAATAGTTTTTTTCTCATATTTATTTTTAATCCCACTTATAAAATAAATGGTAAGAGATCACACTTTACTCTTTAAAATGAAATTCAACTTTAAAAAATCCAAATCCACATCTTTGGATAACAAATGATCATCATCAATCTAGGTAGAAGAGGCAGTGGATAAGAATGTTTTTGGTTTTGTAATGCCAGCTTTGGCTCTTGTGGTCATAGGATGTTGATTCTGAGGTTTAGGATTTTTAGGAAATGAAAGATCAATCTGAATTCCTTTAATTGGTCAGAAATAGATTGAGATTGTGATATAGAAGTAGTATGGTAACTTAAAATGTAGGAAGCTGTTCTGGTATGGCAATGTACGTAACGGAATGTGATATTCCTCTCATTTTGACCATAGAGATATAACATAAATTAATATGAACGGTCAAAATTTTGATAAACTACTTTGAGTGTACGTGAAAATCAGGAGTTCATGGTAGATTTGCAACAGGTTTTATAGTTGACAAGTATATACCCGCACACAATGTCCCTTCTATCCATAACCCATGTGACTGATATGAGATAAAAGTGTGAATGGCTGAATGCATAATTTTTAAGCAAAGCCGTTTTGTTGGGTAAACTAAACATATCATCATCATTATTAAAAAATTATTTTTCATTTTGTAACACCCTACCACACTAAGCTTTATGCTTAAGTCGTAAAACGAAGGTGGTGTGGTATTACAACCTCTAACAGAAAATGAGTACATATAATAGCAGAAAAATTATAATATGCTAGGAGCTGAGAATAGGGGAAATAAAAATCGCGAGATAAAGCGCAACGCTCAAGGAACGAGTTACTTGCGTGCTAAGAAAACATAACTGTCAACAAAGATAACAAAGTAGGAATAGAGTGTCAAAAAAAAAATAACAGCTCCTAACTCAGCCGCAAAGTCAAGACTGCCGGAGAATATTTACACATATATACATACATATCAAACCCAAAAGTACATATACACAATCCTGCCTCTCCATAAACCTCTAAGAGGATCAAAAAGAACAAGTTATGCAGAGAGAAAGCTAAGTACATATATATACACCACTGTACAACAAAACTATACAACAACACTATCCAGTAACCCCTCCGCTTTAATAGTCCAGACGCCTAACGAGATGACTCCCGAACTGCATCTGAAAAATAACAACATAGTATGGAATGAGAATCGGAGGTTCTCAGTATGGTAAAGGTGCCACACACATAAGATATAAGGTCCTGGGAATGCCAGAGCAATCCTAGAACGCCGACACTCAAAAGAGCTAAAGTATTAAACAGAACCATAAAAGTGTTTTCTAGAGTATCTAATTGCTTAACTAACTAAGTCTAAACCCCATTCCGTCCCCTCCCCACTTCCTCAGTATTTCACAGACATTAAACAGATAAGCAGCACAAAAGTTACAAACAACAAGT